>NW_028168419.1:0-4000 GCF_964237585.1 Gallinula chloropus
ACACTTTTTGTCCTATTTTTACTGTGAAAGTTGCTAGGAAATTGAGTTCAGAGTACTGAGGACACAGTTCAGAAGTTTTGAACCCTAACGTACCTGCTTTACTGAAAAAGAATAATGAAGCCGAATAGCCACGACTGCTGGAATAGTTTCACTCTATTGAATTGCATCAGCTTTAGACAACTAGATTTGAACTGTGACATGTGAAACAGAATGTTGTAAATAGCATGACTGTGTGCACAGCAGAGTCCCTCTCTGCATTCTGCCTTTCCCTGTAAGTCTGTCTAGCTCAGAATTCAACACGCCTTTTCCTGTAAGTCTGTCTAGCTCAGAATTCAACACAAGCTTCTTTCTCACCAACAGGAGTGAATTTTGATAGTTATGAAATGTCTGGACACCTGAACTTCAACTCTAAGCTCTCAGAGTCTAAGGCATATCTCTTGAATTACTGCTATCTCAAGTCATCTATTCAGTTCACACAGGAGTTTGTTTCCAATTAAAATTTTAAGTAGAAAAAAGGTACTGGAGAATATGAAGTGGTTTTTAGTAGAGATGGGAAACAATTCAGGCAAAATAAAAGAGTTTATGGCCTTTTAGGGTTTTTTTTTTGGTGGGTTTTTAAATTTTTTTTTTCTCACACTCCTCTAATTTTGGATGGAACAGATGGACTGAAATTCTCTCTTCCCTAGTTTCCCTTCTGGGAGAAGACATGTTCACAGGGACAGATTCACTTGTATAAGTGAAGTAGGGAACAGGTCTGTTGCATTTCTGACCAACTGAAATCTGGAATAGGACAAGAAATTGAGCTCTTCTGTGACTTTTTAGACAATGGAGAAAATATCTCCCATTTTCAAAAAATAGCCAAGATGGGTATAAGCATGAAGTAATTAATCTAAAATGAAAACAGTCAGATGTGTAGATTAACACTGAATAGAACAATAAGGAGCCCCTGCCTGAAATGGCATGGAAATACTATGCTGGTGGTGGTCTGGGTTTGCCTGAGCTCTGATTATGCAAGTGCAGGGCCATCCTTACTGATGCTGGGATCAGCTCCTGCACCTACGTAGTGAATTGAATTCAGGTTTGTGCCAGCATAGTAACTACTGCATACAAGAGCAGAAACTTCATTGTCCAAGTGGAATAATGACTGTATGCTCAGCTCTGGCCAAAAAGAAATGAAGCAGGTTACATTGTAGAGCTGATGTCTCAGGAGAAGACACCACAGAAGCTGCAGTTTTACACAAGCTAGGGCTGCAGCCTATAAGCAGCCCCGATGGAAATGCTCAGTCCCAGTAGAGATCTCTGACTCGGTGGCTTTGGCCACTGCTTTTTGAGCAGCCCCATCTGATACCAGTTGGGATCTGTTTGTGGCTGAGAGAACCGCAAAATGTTTTCACCAAAGATGCCTGGTTTCTGTGAGAATACTTCTTGTGACCACAGGCTTAGGCTAAAGCTTTCATGATGTTCTTTTCTTGAGCAAGTGCTTGGAAGTGAGATCCATTGAAGGGCCTCTAGGGAAACTGAGTGGGAACTCTCTCCTGAGCTAAATGTAGCTAGAGACTGGGAAAGGACCCAAAGCATTAATGCTGGCACTGCTGCTGATTTGCCTGGCTTGTGGCTAGTGCTGGAGATGGCAGGCTGATCTTGATGAACCCTGTATAAGAGCCTGAACCAGTATGACAGCTCTTTCTTTGCTCATCCTGTGGTGTGTAATACTCTGAAGGAGACTTACAACCTTGAAAGGCAGACTTCTTCCAACTACTGGATCTAAATTGTAGTAAGTATCCCTCTGTAGAAGAGAAGGGAATAATCATTATATGTTAACTCTACTATGTAAGAAAATTATTTAATAAACCCATTTAATGCCCATGCTTAAATGCTAGCCAGCTGGCTTGATACCTACAGGAAAGAGAGGCTGTGCTTTTCCTTAACAACTTGTTTTCAATCAAGCAAGCTAAGTTTTTTGCAAGATCAATATGAGGTGAACAGAAAATACTTGATTGTCTCAGATGTCAGTGTCTGTTTTTGTTTTTTTTTTTTTAACCTAAGCTGCAGTAATAATGCCTGGGGCAGCAAATAGACATACTGCTGCTTTTTATTGTTTTAGCATTATTCATGGACTGAAACTCATCTTGAAGTAAGAGGAATCAGAATTCTGGAAAAGCACCACTTCAGTATAGAAACAACTGGAATGGGCAACAGGAATGAAGATTACCAGCATGGAGAAGGAGGAGAGCATGTGTAGCATGATGCAAAAGTACAGCTGAACTTGTTTGTAAATCCCACTGCATTTTAACATTCAAGTCCTTATCTCTAGCAAAGTGGTATGCTACTGAAATGATTGTTCCTAACAAATGCTGTTTTGCACAAGAAGCTGTGAGAAAGGTGAGCCAGGCAAACTGCCTAAGAACAAACAGCTTGATGCAGGGTGGATGTTGCAGTTGCTTTGGCGTCTTGCCTGTGTCTCATCTAGGCAGGAAATCTAAAATTCCCAAGTTCTCTGAATATCAGGAGTTACTACTAAATCTCCAATGGCTTCACAAAAGGTCACTGCCTTCGCGCTTGCTATACAGATGGTTATACTTACAATTGGTAAGTCCTCAGAGCAGGAACAAGCAGAATACATCCTACAGTTTCCATCCTGTGTTCTGAAAGTGTCTTTAAAGCATAGCAGAGTTACCTACCTAGCAATTGTCCCCAGCAACCTCTTGAGATCTGAGCTATTAACTACCAGTGAATGAGTATATGTGCTGTGGCCTTTAACCTCATCTCTGGTTTATCATTTCTGATGTTTCTTCCAATAACTTCACTGGCTTCTTTTCCTTTTTTTTCACTACCACTAAGATATTTTTGATTATTTTTTTTTTCCCTGAGCTGTGTCTCACACTTTTGGGTTGTTTCCCTGGGTTAGAAACACTTACAGTTTCTTTCATATCTCATGTGCAATTTGCTGGCCCTGACAATTCCTTCCATTTGGAAAAATATTGCTTTACAGAAATCAGTTTTAAACCTAGCAGCAACTCAAGACTATTTTTGTCTGTAGCTTTTCCAAAGAAATACCAGTTGCCAGCTTGTTTTGAATGCTGCAAAGCAATCAGCACCTCCAGGTAATGGCTCCTGACACACTTTTGTACAAAATATTGCTGAACACTCATGACCTGGCTCTTCTTTTTAGACAAAAGCAGGACAATGCTGGGGCAGAGGAAAGGTGAGAGCATTTACTTCCTCTTGGAACAAAGGGTATGAAAAGGGATGAGGTGATGTCCATGTGGGGTGCTGAACTTGCTGAGGATGAGCAAAGAGATGCTGCTGTTCTGGCTCTCCAAAGATCACCCTCAGTTACGCCAGTGCATGGTGCAGACTGCCACCCCACATAGGTACATTGTGGAGTGAACAGACCAGAAGGGGTCCAACTTCTCAGGGGTGCTAGATTGGAGAAATGTTCAGAAGGAAGGAAAAAGGATGGAAGCTTGCTTGCCCATTTCAAGGGAATAAACAAAACTGAACCTTTCCCATCTGCTGTGCCAGTACCTTGAAAACTGACCTAGTGGCTTTTAACCATTTTTTCTTTTTTTGGTAAGGCTTTTGAGAATGAAGTTTTAAAACATCTTTAAAATTCAACTTGTGTAGGTTGGGATGCAGTCAACTCTTCATCTTTCCTTGTCAGCTCTCCTGAAAGAGATGGAGCACATGTACCAATGCCTACAGTAACTAGGGGAGTCCCTGGGCATCCCGGGGAGGAGTGTGTGCTGACCCTGCACAGCATTGGAGGTCAGCATCCCTAAGCACTATGGAGCTTGTGGAGCTTTGGGAGTAATGATCCCTCTCCCTCTTCATTTTCATGGGACAAACTTGGGTTTGCTTGGGTATTTATGTTTGGTATTTTTCCCCCCAAGAGACTTCAGGTTGCAGTTGAAGTTACTTTGCTTGTATACCACAGTGTCCAGCACAAGGAGATCCTTCAGCCTTTTTCTGGCCTAGCATCATTCCAGAAATAATTTCT
>NW_028168418.1:15000-29652 GCF_964237585.1 Gallinula chloropus
AAGCCCCCAGACCCAAATGGAGAGGGGCTGCTTGGGGGCCCCCTGGGGCCCCTTCAGGCCAGCTAGGTCTTTGGGTCCTGGCTCCTTCGCTTTGGGAGCAGTCGCTGGACGTTTGGCACGTTGGCCGGAGAGTGCTTCTCGGGCCGCGACCTGCAACCGGGCAGGTACCTCCCAGGTTCCCGGCCCAACGAAAGCCCCCAGACCCAAATGGAGAGGGGCTGCTTGGGGGCCCCCTGGGGCCCCTTCAGGCCAGCTAGGTCTTTGGGTCCTGGCTCCTTCGCTTTGGGAGCAGTCGCTGGACGTTCGGCACGTTGGCCGGAGAGTGCTTCTCGGGCCGCGACCTGCAACCGGGCAGGTACCTCCCAGGTTCCCGGCCCAACGAAAGCCCCCAGACCCAAATGGAGAGGGGCTGCTTGGGGGCCCCCTGGGGCCCCTTCAGGCCAGCTAGGTCTTTGGGTCCTGGCTCCTTCGCTTTGGGAGCAGTCGCTGGACGTTCGGCACGTTGGCCGGAGAGTGCTTCTCGGGCCGCGACCTGCAACCGGGCAGGTACCTCCCAGGTTCCCGGCCCAACGAAAGCCCCCAGACCCAAATGGAGAGGGGCTGCTTGGGGGCCCCCTGGGGCCCCTTCAGGCCAGCTAGGTCTTTGGGTCCTGGCTCCTTCGCTTTGGGAGCAGTCGCTGGACGTTCGGCACGTTGGCCGGAGAGTGCTTCTCGGGCCGCGACCTGCAACCGGGCAGGTACCTCCCAGGTTCCCGGCCCAACGAAAGCCCCCAGACCCAAATGGAGAGGGGCTGCTTGGGGGCCCCCTGGGGCCCCTTCAGGCCAGCTAGGTCTTTGGGTCCTGGCTCCTTCGCTTTGGGAGCAGTCGCTGGACGTTCGGCACGTTGGCCGGAGAGTGCTTCTCGGGCCGCGACCTGCAACCGGGCAGGTACCTCCCAGGTTCCCGGCCCAACGAAAGCCCCCAGACCCAAATGGAGAGGGGCTGCTTGGGGGCCCCCTGGGGCCCCTTCAGGCCAGCTAGGTCTTTGGGTCCTGGCTCCTTCGCTTTGGGAGCAGTCGCTGGACGTTCGGCACGTTGGCCGGAGAGTGCTTTTCGGGCCGCGGCCTGCAACCGGGCAGGTACCTCCCAGGTTCCCGGCCCAACGAAAGCCCCCAGACCCAAATGGAGAGGGGCTGCTTGGGGGCCCCCTGGGGCCCCTTCAGGCCAGCTAGGTCTTTGGGTCCTGGCTCCTTCGCTTTGGGAGCAGTCGCTGGACGTTTGGCACGTTGGCCGGAGAGTGCTTCTCGGGCCGCGACCTGCAACCGGGCAGGTACCTCCCAGGTTCCCGGCCCAACGAAAGCCCCCAGACCCAAATGGAGAGGGGCTGCTTGGGGGCCCCCTGGGGCCCCTTCAGGCCAGCTAGGTCTTTGGGTCCTGGCTCCTTCGCTTTGGGAGCAGTCGCTGGACGTTCGGCACGTTGGCCGGAGAGTGCTTCTCGGGCCGCGACCTGCAACCGGGCAGGTACCTCCCAGGTTCCCGGCCCAACGAAAGCCCCCAGACCCAAATGGAGAGGGGCTGCTTGGGGGCCCCCTGGGGCCCCTTCAGGCCAGCTAGGTCTTTGGGTCCTGGCTCCTTCACTTTGGGAGCAGTCGCTGGACGTTCGGCACGTTGGCCGGAGAGTGCTTCTCGGGCCGCGACCTGCAACCGGGCAGGTACCTCCCAGGTTCCCGGCCCAACGAAAGCCCCCAGACCCAAATGGAGAGGGGCTGCTTGGGGGCCCCCTGGGGCCCCTTCAGGCCAGCTAGGTCTTTGGGTCCTGGCTCCTTCGCTTTGGGAGCAGTCGCTGGACGTTTGGCACGTTGGCCGGAGAGTGCTTCTCGGGCCGCGACCTGCAACCGGGCAGGTACCTCCCAGGTTCCCGGCCCAACGAAAGCCCCCAGACCCAAATGGAGAGGGGCTGCTTGGGGGCCCCCTGGGGCCCCTTCAGGCCAGCTAGGTCTTTGGGTCCTGGCTCCTTCGCTTTGGGAGCAGTCGCTGGACGTTTGGCACGTTGGCCGGAGAGTGCTTCTCGGGCCGCGACCTGCAACCGGGCAGGTACCTCCCAGGTTCCCGGCCCAACGAAAGCCCCCAGACCCAAATGGAGAGGGGCTGCTTGGGGGCCCCCTGGGGCCCCTTCAGGCCAGCTAGGTCTTTGGGTCCTGGCTCCTTCGCTTTGGGAGCAGTCGCTGGACGTTCGGCACGTTGGCCGGAGAGTGCTTCTCGGGCCGCGACCTGCAACCGGGCAGGTACCTCCCAGGTTCCCGGGCCAATGAAAGCCCCCAGACCCAAATGGAGAGGGGCTGCTTGGGGGCCCCCTGGGGCCCCTTCAGGCCAGCTAGGTCTTTGGGTCCTGGCTCCTTCGCTTTGGGAGCAGTCGCTGGACGTTCGGCACGTTGGCCGGAGAGTGCTTCTCGGGCCGCGACCTGCAACCGGGCAGGTACCTCCCAGGTTCCCGGCCCAACGAAAGCTCCCAGACCCAAATGGAGAGGGGCTGCTTGGGGGCCCCCTGGGGCCCCTTCAGGCCAGCTAGGTCTTTGGGTCCTGGCTCCTTCGCTTTGGGAGCAGTCGCTGGACGTTTGGCACGTTGGCCGGAGAGTGCTTCTCGGGCCGCGACCTGCAACCGGGCAGGTACCTCCCAGGTTCCCGGCCCAAGGAAAGCCCCCAGACCCAAATGGAGAGGGGCTGCTTGGGGGCCCCCTGGGGCCCCTTCAGGCCAGCTAGGTCTTTGGGTCCTGGCTCCTTCGCTTTGGGAGCAGTCGCTGGACGTTTGGCACGTTGGCCGGAGAGTGCTTCTCGGGCCGCGACCTGCAACCGGGCAGGTACCTCCAAGGTTCCCGGCCCAACGAAAGCCCCCAGACCCAAATGGAAAGGGGCTTCTTGGGGGCCCCCTGGGGCCCCTTCAGGCCAGCTAGGTCTTTGGGTCCTGGCTCCTTCGCTTTGGGAGCAGTCGCTGGACGTTTGGCACGTTGGCCGGAGAGTGCTTCTCGGGCCGCGACCTGCAACCGGGCAGGTACCTCCCAGGTTCCCGGCCCAACGAAAGCCCCCAGACCCAAATGGAGAGGGGCTGCTTGGGGGCCCCCTGGGGCCCCTTCAGGCCAGCTAGGTCTTTGGGTCCTGGCTCCTTCGCTTTGGGAGCAGTCGCTGGACGTTCGGCACGTTGGCCGGAGAGTGCTTCTCGGGCCGCGACCTGCAACCGGGCAGGTACCTCCCAGGTTCCCGGCCCAACGAAAGCCCCCAGACCCAAATGGAGAGGGGCTGCTTGGGGGCCCCCTGGGGCCCCTTCAGGCCAGCTAGGTCTTTGGGTCCTGGCTCCTTCGCTTTGGGAGCAGTCGCTGGACGTTCGGCACGTTGGCCGGAGAGTGCTTCTCGGGCCGCGACCTGCAACCGGGCAGGTACCTCCCAGGTTCCCGGCCCAACGAAAGCCCCCAGACCCAAATGGAGAGGGGCTGCTTGGGGGCCCCCTGGGGCCCCTTCAGGCCAGCTAGGTCTTTGGGTCCTGGCTCCTTCGCTTTGGGAGCAGTCGCTGGACGTTCGGCACGTTGGCCGGAGAGTGCTTCTCGGGCCGCGACCTGCAACCGGGCAGGTACCTCCCAGGTTCCCGGCCCAACGAAAGCCCCCAGACCCAAATGGAAAGGGGCTGCTTGGGGGCCCCCTGGGGCCCCTTCAGGCCAGCTAGGTCTTTGGGTCCTGGCTCCTTCGCTTTGGGAGCAGTCGCTGGACGTTCGGCACGTTGGCCGGAGAGTGCTTTTCGGGCCGCGGCCTGCAACCGGGCAGGTACCTCCCAGGTTCCCGGCCCAACGAAAGCCCCCAGACCCAAATGGAGAGGGGCTGCTTGGGGGCCCCCTGGGGCCCCTTCAGGCCAGCTAGGTCTTTGGGTCCTGGCTCCTTCGCTTTGGGAGCAGTCGCTGGACGTTTGGCACGTTGGCCGGAGAGTGCTTCTCGGGCCGCGACCTGCAACCGGGCAGGTACCTCCCAGGTTCCCGGCCCAACGAAAGCCCCCAGACCCAAATGGAGAGGGGCTGCTTGGGGGCCCCCTGGGGCCCCTTCAGGCCAGCTAGGTCTTTGGGTCCTGGCTCCTTCGCTTTGGGAGCAGTCGCTGGACGTTCGGCACGTTGGCCGGAGAGTGCTTCTCGGGCCGCGACCTGCAACCGGGCAGGTACCTCCCAGGTTCCCGGCCCAACGAAAGCCCCCAGACCCAAATGGAGAGGGGCTGCTTGGGGGCCCCCTGGGGCCCCTTCAGGCCAGCTAGGTCTTTGGGTCCTGGCTCCTTCACTTTGGGAGCAGTCGCTGGACGTTCGGCACGTTGGCCGGAGAGTGCTTCTCGGGCCGCGACCTGCAACCGGGCAGGTACCTCCCAGGTTCCCGGCCCAACGAAAGCCCCCAGACCCAAATGGAGAGGGGCTGCTTGGGGGCCCCCTGGGGCCCCTTCAGGCCAGCTAGGTCTTTGGGTCCTGGCTCCTTCGCTTTGGGAGCAGTCGCTGGACGTTTGGCACGTTGGCCGGAGAGTGCTTCTCGGGCCGCGACCTGCAACCGGGCAGGTACCTCCCAGGTTCCCGGCCCAACGAAAGCCCCCAGACCCAAATGGAGAGGGGCTGCTTGGGGGCCCCCTGGGGCCCCTTCAGGCCAGCTAGGTCTTTGGGTCCTGGCTCCTTCGCTTTGGGAGCAGTCGCTGGACGTTTGGCACGTTGGCCGGAGAGTGCTTCTCGGGCCGCGACCTGCAACCGGGCAGGTACCTCCCAGGTTCCCGGCCCAACGAAAGCCCCCAGACCCAAATGGAGAGGGGCTGCTTGGGGGCCCCCTGGGGCCCCTTCAGGCCAGCTAGGTCTTTGGGTCCTGGCTCCTTCGCTTTGGGAGCAGTCGCTGGACGTTCGGCACGTTGGCCGGAGAGTGCTTCTCGGGCCGCGACCTGCAACCGGGCAGGTACCTCCCAGGTTCCCGGGCCAATGAAAGCCCCCAGACCCAAATGGAGAGGGGCTGCTTGGGGGCCCCCTGGGGCCCCTTCAGGCCAGCTAGGTCTTTGGGTCCTGGCTCCTTCGCTTTGGGAGCAGTCGCTGGACGTTCGGCACGTTGGCCGGAGAGTGCTTCTCGGGCCGCGACCTGCAACCGGGCAGGTACCTCCCAGGTTCCCGGCCCAACGAAAGCTCCCAGACCCAAATGGAGAGGGGCTGCTTGGGGGCCCCCTGGGGCCCCTTCAGGCCAGCTAGGTCTTTGGGTCCTGGCTCCTTCGCTTTGGGAGCAGTCGCTGGACGTTTGGCACGTTGGCCGGAGAGTGCTTCTCGGGCCGCGACCTGCAACCGGGCAGGTACCTCCCAGGTTCCCGGCCCAAGGAAAGCCCCCAGACCCAAATGGAGAGGGGCTGCTTGGGGGCCCCCTGGGGCCCCTTCAGGCCAGCTAGGTCTTTGGGTCCTGGCTCCTTCGCTTTGGGAGCAGTCGCTGGACGTTTGGCACGTTGGCCGGAGAGTGCTTCTCGGGCCGCGACCTGCAACCGGGCAGGTACCTCCAAGGTTCCCGGCCCAACGAAAGCCCCCAGACCCAAATGGAAAGGGGCTTCTTGGGGGCCCCCTGGGGCCCCTTCAGGCCAGCTAGGTCTTTGGGTCCTGGCTCCTTCGCTTTGGGAGCAGTCGCTGGACGTTTGGCACGTTGGCCGGAGAGTGCTTCTCGGGCCGCGACCTGCAACCGGGCAGGTACCTCCCAGGTTCCCGGCCCAACGAAAGCCCCCAGACCCAAATGGAGAGGGGCTGCTTGGGGGCCCCCTGGGGCCCCTTCAGGCCAGCTAGGTCTTTGGGTCCTGGCTCCTTCGCTTTGGGAGCAGTCGCTGGACGTTTGGCACGTTGGCCGGAGAGTGCTTCTCGGGCCGCGACCTGCAACCGGGCAGGTACCTCCCAGGTTCCCGGCCCAACGAAAGCCCCCAGACCCAAATGGAGAGGGGCTGCTTGGGGGCCCCCTGGGGCCCCTTCAGGCCAGCTAGGTCTTTGGGTCCTGGCTCCTTCGCTTTGGGAGCAGTCGCTGGACGTTCGGCACGTTGGCCGGAGAGTGCTTCTCGGGCCGCGACCTGCAACCGGGCAGGTACCTCCCAGGTTCCCAGCCCAACGAAAGCCCCCAGACCCAAATGGAGAGGGGCTGCTTGGGGGCCCCCTGGGGCCCCTTCAGGCCAGCTAGGTCTTTGGGTCCTGGCTCCTTCGCTTTGGGAGCAGTCGCTGGACGTTCGGCACGTTGGCCGGAGAGTGCTTCTCGGGCCGCGACCTGCAACCGGGCAGGTACCTCCCAGGTTCCCGGCCCAACGAAAGCCCCCAGACCCAAATGGAGAGGGGCTGCTTGGGGGCCCCCTGGGGCCCCTTCAGGCCAGCTAGGTCTTTGGGTCCTGGCTCCTTCGCTTTGGGAGCAGTCGCTGGACGTTCGGCACGTTGGCCGGAGAGTGCTTCTCGGGCCGCGACCTGCAACCGGGCAGGTACCTCCCAGGTTCCCGGCCCAACGAAAGCCCCCAGACCCAAATGGAGAGGGGCTGCTTGGGGGCCCCCTGGGGCCCCTTCAGGCCAGCTAGGTCTTTGGGTCCTGGCTCCTTCGCTTTGGGAACAGTCGCTGGACGTTTGGCACGTTGGCCGGAGAGTGCTTCTCGGGCCGCGACCTGCAACCGGGCAGGTACCTCCCAGGTTCCCGGCCCAACGAAAGCCCCCAGACCCAAATGGAGAGGGGCTGCTTGGGGGCCCCCTGGGGCCCCTTCAGGCCAGCTAGGTCTTTGGGTCCTGGCTCCTTCGCTTTGGGAGCAGTCGCTGGACGTTCGGCACGTTGGCCGGAGAGTGCTTCTCGGGCCGCGACCTGCAACCGGGCAGGTACCTCCCAGGTTCCCGGCCCAACGAAAGCCCCCAGACCCAAATGGAGAGGGGCTGCTTGGGGGCCCCCTGGGGCCCCTTCAGGCCAGCTAGGTCTTTGGGTCCTGGCTCCTTCGCTTTGGGAGCAGTCGCTGGACGTTGGGCACATTGGCCGGAGAGTGCTTCTCGGGCCGCGACCTGCAACCGGGCAGGTACCTCCCAGGTTCCCGGCCCAACGAAAGCCCCCAGACCCAAATGGAGAGGGGCTGCTTGGGGGCCCCCTGGGGCCCCTTCAGGCCAGCTAGGTCTTTGGGTCCTGGCTCCTTCGCTTTGGGAGCAGTCGCTGGACGTTTGGCACGTTGGCCGGAGAGTGCTTCTCGGGCCGCGACCTGCAACCGGGCAGGTACCTCCCAGGTTCCCGGCCCAACGAAAGCCCCCAGACCCAAATGGAGAGGGGCTGCTTGGGGGCCCCCTGGGGCCCCTTCAGGCCAGCTAGGTCTTTGGGTCCTGGCTCCTTCGCTTTGGGAGCAGTCGCTGGACGTTTGGCACGTTGGCCGGAGAGTGCTTCTCGGGCCGCGACCTGCAACCGGGCAGGTACCTCCCAGGTTCCCGGCCCAACGAAAGCCCCCAGACCCAAATGGAGAGGGGCTGCTTGGGGGCCCCCTGGGGCCCCTTCAGGCCAGCTAGGTCTTTGGGTCCTGGCTCCTTCGCTTTGGGAGCAGTCGCTGGACGTTCGGCACGTTGGCCGGAGAGTACTTCTCGGGCCGCGACCTGCAACCGGGCAGGTACCTCCCAGGTTCCCGGCCCAACGAAAGCCCCCAGACCCAAATGGAGAGGGGCTGCTTGGGGGCCCCCTGGGGCCCCTTCAGGCCAGCTAGGTCTTTGGGTCCTGGCTCCTTCGCTTTGGGAGCAGTCGCTGGACGTTCGGCACGTTGGCCGGAGAGTGCTTCTCGGGCCGCGACCTGCAACCGGGCAGGTACCTCCCAGGTTCCCGGCCCAACGAAAGCCCCCAGACCCAAATGGAGAGGGGCTGCTTGGGGGCCTCCTGGGGCCCCTTCAGGCCAGCTAGGTCTTTGGGTCCTGGCTCCTTCGCTTTGGGAGCAGTCGCTGGACGTTTGGCACGTTGGCCGGAGAGTGCTTCTCGGGCCGCGACCTGCAACCGGGCAGGTACCTCCCAGGTTCCCGGCCCAACGAAAGCCCCCAGACCCAAATGGAGAGGGGCTGCTTGGGGGCCCCCTGGGGCCCCTTCAGGCCAGCTAGGTCTTTGGGTCCTGGCTCCTTCGCTTTGGGAGCAGTCGCTGGACGTTTGGCACGTTGGCCGGAGAGTGCTTCTCGGGCCGCGACCTGCAACCGGGCAGGTACCTCCCAGGTTCCCGGCCCAACGAAAGCCCCCAGACCCAAATGGAGAGGGGCTGCTTGGGGGCCCCCTGGGGCCCCTTCAGGCCAGCTAGGTCTTTGGGTCCTGGCTCCTTCGCTTTGGGAGCAGTCGCTGGACGTTTGGCACGTTGGCCGGAGAGTGCTTCTCGGGCCGCGACCTGCAACCGGGCAGGTACCTCCCAGGTTCCCGGCCCAACGAAAGCCCCCAGACCCAAATGGACAGGGGCTGCTTGGGGGCCCCCTGGGGCTTCAGGCCAGCTAGGTCATTGGGTCCTGGCTCCTTCGCTTTGGGAGCAGTCGCTGGACGTTCGGCACGTTGGCCGGAGAGTGCTTCTCGGGCCGCGACCTGCAACCGGGCAGGTACCTCCCAGGTTCCCGGCCCAACGAAAGCCCCCAGACCCAAATGGAGAGGGGCTGCTTGGGGGCCCCCTGGGGCCCCTTCAGGCCAGCTAGGTCTTTGGGTCCTGGTTCCTTCGCTTTGGGAGCAGTCGCTGGACGTTCGGCACGTTGGCCGGAGAGTGCTTCTCGGGCCGCGACCTGCAACCGGGCAGGTACCTCCCAGGTTCCCGGCCCAACGAAAGCCCCCAGACCCAAATGGAGAGGGGCTGCTTGGGGGCCCCCTGGGGCCCCTTCAGGCCAGCTAGGTCTTTGGGTCCTGGCTCCTTCGCTTTGGGAGCAGTCGCTGGACGTTTGGCACGTTGGCCGGAGAGTGCTTCTCGGGCCGCGACCTGCAACCGGGCAGGTACCTCCCAGGTTCCCGGCCCAACGAAAGCCCCCAGACCCAAATGGAGAGGGGCTGCTTGGGGGCCCCCTGGGGCCCCTTCAGGCCAGCTAGGTCTTTGGGTCCTGGCTCCTTCGCTTTGGGAGCAGTCGCTGGACGTTTGGCACGTTGGCCGGAGAGTGCTTCTCGGGCCGCGACCTGCAACCGGGCAGGTACCTCCCAGGTTCCCGGCCCAACGAAAGCCCCCAGACCCAAATGGAGAGGGGCTGCTTGGGGGCCCCCTGGGGCCCCTTCAGGCCAGCTAGGTCTTTGGGTCCTGGCTCCTTCGCTTTGGGAGCAGTCGCTGGACGTTGGGCACATTGGCCGGAGAGTGCTTCTCGGGCCGCGACCTGCAACCGGGCAGGTACCTCCCAGGTTCCCGGCCCAACGAAAGCCCCCAGACCCAAATGGAGAGGGGCTGCTTGGGGGCCCCCTGGGGCCCCTTCAGGCCAGCTAGGTCTTTGGGTCCTGGCTCCTTCGCTTTGGGAGCAGTCGCTGGACGTTTGGCACGTTGGCCGGAGAGTGCTTCTCGGGCCGCGACCTGCAACCGGGCAGGTACCTCCAAGGTTCCCGGCCCAACGAAAGCCCCCAGACCCAAATGGAGAGGGGCTGCTTGGGGGCCCCCTGGGGCCCCTTCAGGCCAGCTAGGTCTTTGGGTCCTGGCTCCTTCGCTTTGGGAGCAGTCGCTGGACGTTTGGCACGTTGGCCGGAGAGTGCTTCTCGGGCCGCGACCTGCAACCGGGCAGGTACCTCCCAGGTTCCCGGCCCAACGAAAGCCCCCAGACCCAAATGGAGAGGGGCTGCTTGGGGGCCCCCTGGGGCCCCTTCAGGCCAGCTAGGTCTTTGGGTCCTGGCTCCTTCGCTTTGGGAGCAGTCGCTGGACGTTTGGCACGTTGGCCGGAGAGTGCTTCTCGGGCCGCGACCTGCAACCGGGCAGGTACCTCCCAGGTTCCCGGCCCAACGAAAGCCCCCAGACCCAAATGGAGAGGGGCTGCTTGGGGGCCCCCTGGGGCCCCTTCAGGCCAGCTAGGTCTTTGGGTCCTGGCTCCTTCGCTTTGGGAGCAGTCGCTGGACGTTCGGCACGTTGGCCGGAGAGTGCTTCTCGGGCCGCGACCTGCAACCGGGCAGGTACCTCCCAGGTTCCCGGCCCAACGAAAGCCCCCAGACCCAAATGGAGAGGGGCTGCTTGGGGGCCCCCTGGGGCCCCTTCAGGCCAGCTAGGTCTTTGGGTCCTGGCTCCTTCGCTTTGGGAGCAGTCGCTGGACGTTCGGCACGTTGGCCGGAGAGTGCTTCTCGGGCCGCGACCTGCAACCGGGCAGGTACCTCCCAGGTTCCCGGCCCAACGAAAGCCCCCAGACCCAAATGGAGAGGGGCTGCTTGGGGGCCCCCTGGGGCCCCTTCAGGCCAGCTAGGTCTTTGGGTCCTGGCTCCTTCGCTTTGGGAGCAGTCGCTGGACGTTTGGCACGTTGGCCGGAGAGTGCTTCTCGGGCCGCGACCTGCAACCGGGCAGGTACCTCCCAGGTTCCCGGCCCAACGAAAGCCCCCAGACCCAAATGGAGAGGGGCTGCTTGGGGGCCCCCTGGGGCCCCTTCAGGCCAGCTAGGTCTTTGGGTCCTGGCTCCTTCGCTTTGGGAGCAGTCGCTGGACGTTTGGCACGTTGGCCGGAGAGTGCTTCTCGGGCCGCGACCTGCAACCGGGCAGGTACCTCCCAGGTTCCCGGCCCAACGAAAGCCCCCAGACCCAAATGGAGAGGGGCTGCTTGGGGGCCCCCTGGGGCCCCTTCAGGCCAGCTAGGTCTTTGGGTCCTGGCTCCTTCGCTTTGGGAGCAGTCGCTGGACGTTCGGCACGTTGGCCGGAGAGTGCTTCTCGGGCCGCGACCTGCAACCGGGCAGGTACCTCCCAGGTTCCCGGCCCAACGAAAGCCCCCAGACCCAAATGGAGAGGGGCTGCTTGGGGGCCCCCTGGGGCCCCTTCAGGCCAGCTAGGTCTTTGGGTCCTGGCTCCTTCGCTTTGGGAGCAGTCGCTGGACGTTCGGCACGTTGGCCGGAGAGTGCTTCTCGGGCCGCGACCTGCAACCGGGCAGGTACCTCCCAGGTTCCCGGCCCAACGAAAGCCCCCAGACCCAAATGGAGAGGGGCTGCTTGGGGGCCCCCTGGGGCCCCTTCAGGCCAGCTAGGTCTTTGGGTCCTGGCTCCTTCGCTTTGGGAGCAGTCGCTGGACGTTCGGCACGTTGGCCGGAGAGTGCTTCTCGGGCCGCGACCTGCAACCGGGCAGGTACCTCCCAGGTTCCCGGCCCAACGAAAGCCCCCAGACCCAAATGGAGAGGGGCTGCTTGGGGGCCCCCTGGGGCCCCTTCAGGCCAGCTAGGTCTTTGGGTCCTGGCTCCTTCGCTTTGGGAGCAGTCGCTGGACGTTTGGCACGTTGGCCGGAGAGTGCTTCTCGGGCCGCGACCTGCAACCGGGCAGGTACCTCCCAGGTTCCCGGCCCAACGAAAGCCCCCAGACCCAAATGGAGAGGGGCTGCTTGGGGGCCCCCTGGGGCCCCTTCAGGCCAGCTAGGTCTTTGGGTCCTGGCTCCTTCGCTTTGGGAGCAGTCGCTGGACGTTCGGCACGTTGGCCGGAGAGTGCTTCTCGGGCCGCGACCTGCAACCGGGCAGGTACCTCCCAGGTTCCCGGCCCAACGAAAGCCCCCAGACCCAAATGGAGAGGGGCTGCTTGGGGGCCCCCTGGGGCCCCTTCAGGCCAGCTAGGTCTTTGGGTCCTGGCTCCTTCGCTTTGGGAGCAGTCGCTGGACGTTCGGCACGTTGGCCGGAGAGTGCTTCTCGGGCCGCGACCTGCAACCGGGCAGGTACCTCCCAGGTTCCCGGCCCAACGAAAGCCCCCAGACCCAAATGGAGAGGGGCTGCTTGGGGGCCCCCTGGGGCCCCTTCAGGCCAGCTAGGTCTTTGGGTCCTGGCTCCTTCGCTTTGGGAGCAGTCGCTGGACGTTCGGCACGTTGGCCGGAGAGTGCTTCTCGGGCCGCGACCTGCAACCGGGCAGGTACCTCCCAGGTTCCCGGCCCAACGAAAGCCCCCAGACCCAAATGGAGAGGGGCTGCTTGGGGGCCCCCTGGGGCCCCTTCAGGCCAGCTAGGTCTTTGGGTCCTGGCTCCTTCGCTTTGGGAGCAGTCGCTGGACGTTCGGCACGTTGGCCGGAGAGTGCTTCTCGGGCCGCGACCTGCAACCGGGCAGGTACCTCCCAGGTTCCCGGCCCAACGAAAGCCCCCAGACCCAAATGGAGAGGGGCTGCTTGGGGGCCCCCTGGGGCCCCTTCAGGCCAGCTAGGTCTTTGGGTCCTGGCTCCTTCGCTTTGGGAGCAGTCGCTGGACGTTCGGCACGTTGGCCGGAGAGTGCTTCTCGGGCCGCGACCTGCAACCGGGCAGGTACCTCCCAGGTTCCCGGCCCAACGAAAGCCCCCAGACCCAAATGGAGAGGGGCTGCTTGGGGGCCCCCTGGGGCCCCTTCAGGCCAGCTAGGTCTTTGGGTCCTGGCTCCTTCGCTTTGGGAGCAGTCGCTGGACGTTCGGCACGTTGGCCGGAGAGTGCTTCTCGGGCCGCGACCTGCAACCGGGCAGGTACCTCCCAGGTTCCCGGCCCAACGAAAGCCCCCAGACCCAAATGGAGAGGGGCTGCTTGGGGGCCCCCTGGGGCCCCTTCAGGCCAGCTAGGTCTTTGGGTCCTGGCTCCTTCGCTTTGGGAGCAGTCGCTGGACGTTCGGCACGTTGGCCGGAGAGTGCTTCTCGGGCCGCGACCTGCAACCGGGCAGGTACCTCCCAGGTTCCCGGCCCAACGAAAGCCCCCAGACCCAAATGGAGAGGGGCTGCTTGGGGGCCCCCTGGGGCCCCTTCAGGCCAGCTAGGTCTTTGGGTCCTGGCTCCTTCGCTTTGGGAGCAGTCGCTGGACGTTCGGCACGTTGGCCGGAGAGTGCTTCTCGGGCCGCGACCTGCAACCGGGCAGGTACCTCCCAGGTTCCCGGCCCAACGAAAGCCCCCAGACCCAAATGGAGAGGGGCTGCTTGGGGGCCCCCTGGGGCCCCTTCAGGCCAGCTAGGTCTTTGGGTCCTGGCTCCTTCGCTTTGGGAGCAGTCGCTGGACGTTCGGCACGTTGGCCGGAGAGTGCTTCTCGGGCCGCGACCTGCAACCGGGCAGGTACCTCCCAGGTTCCCGGCCCAACGAAAGCCCCCAGACCCAAATGGAGAGGGGCTGCTTGGGGGCCCCCTGGGGCCCCTTCAGGCCAGCTAGGTCTTTGGGTCCTGGCTCCTTCGCTTTGGGAGCAGTCGCTGGACGTTCGGCACGTTGGCCGGAGAGTGCTTCTCGGGCCGCGACCTGCAACCGGGCAGGTACCTCCCAGGTTCCCGGCCCAACGAAAGCCCCCAGACCCAAATGGAGAGGGGCTGCTTGGGGGCCCCCTGGGGCCCCTTCAGGCCAGCTAGGTCTTTGGGTCCTGGCTCCTTCGCTTTGGGAGCAGTCGCTGGACGTTCGGCACGTTGGCCGGAGAGTGCTTCTCGGGCCGCGACCTGCAACCGGGCAGGTACCTCCCAGGTTCCCGGCCCAACGAAAGCCCCCAGACCCAAATGGAGAGGGGCTGCTTGGGGGCCCCCTGGGGCCCCTTCAGGCCAGCTAGGTCTTTGGGTCCTGGCTCCTTCGCTTTGGGAGCAGTCGCTGGACGTTCGGCACGTTGGCCGGAGAGTGCTTCTCGGGCCGCGACCTGCAACCGGGCAGGTACCTCCCAGGTTCCCGGCCCAACGAAAGCCCCCAGACCCAAATGGAGAGGGGCTGCTTGGGGGCCCCCTGGGGCCCCTTCAGGCCAGCTAGGTCTTTGGGTCCTGGCTCCTTCGCTTTGGGAGCAGTCGCTGGACGTTCGGCACGTTGGCCGGAGAGTGCTTCTCGGGCCGCGACCTGCAACCGGGCAGGTACCTCCCAGGTTCCCGGCCCAACGAAAGCCCCCAGACCCAAATGGAGAGGGGCTGCTTGGGGGCCCCCTGGGGCCCCTTCAGGCCAGCTAGGTCTTTGGGTCCTGGCTCCTTCGCTTTGGGAGCAGTCGCTGGACGTTCGGCACGTTGGCCGGAGAGTGCTTCTCGGGCCGCGACCTGCAACCGGGCAGGTACCTCCCAGGTTCCCGGCCCAACGAAAGCCCCCAGACCCAAATGGAGAGGGGCTGCTTGGGGGCCCCCTGGGGCCCCTTCAGGCCAGCTAGGTCTTTGGGTCCTGGCTCCTTCGCTTTGGGAGCAGTCGCTGGACGTTCGGCACGTTGGCCGGAGAGTGCTTCTCGGGCCGCGACCTGCAACCGGGCAGGTACCTCCCAGGTTCCCGGCCCAACGAAAGCCCCCAGACCCAAATGGAGAGGGGCTGCTTGGGGGCCCCCTGGGGCCCCTTCAGGCCAGCTAGGTCTTTGGGTCCTGGCTCCTTCGCTTTGGGAGCAGTCGCTGGACGTTCGGCACGTTGGCCGGAGAGTGCTTCTTCGGGCCGCGACCTGCAACCGGGCAAGGTACCTCCCAGGTTCCCGGCCCAACGAAAGCCCCCAGACCCAAATGGAGAGGGGCTGCTTGGGGGCCCCCTGGGGCCCCTTCAGGCCAGCTAGGTCTTTGGGTCCTGGCTCCTTCGCTTTGGGAGCAGTCGCTGGACGTTCGGCACGTTGGCCGGAGAGTGCTT
>NW_028168417.1:0-5000 GCF_964237585.1 Gallinula chloropus
CAGGTTCCCGGCCCAACGAAAGCCCCCAGACCCAATGGAGAGGGGCTGCTTGGGGGGCCCCTGGGGCCCCTTCAGGCCAGCTAGGTCCTTTGGGTCCTGGCTCCTTCGCTTTGGGAGCAGTCGCTGGACGTTTGGCACGTTGGCCGGAGAGTGCTTCTCGGGCCGCGACCTGCAACCGGGCAGGTACCTCCCAGGTTCCCGGCCCACGAAAGCCCCCAGAACCCAAATGGAGAGGGGCTGCTTGGGGGCCCCCTGGGGCCCCTTCAGGCCAGCTAGGTCTTTGGGTCCTGGCTCCTTCGCTTTGGGAGCAGTCGCTGGACGTTCGGCACGTTGGCCGGAGAGTGCTTCTCGGGCCGCGACCTGCAACCGGGCAGGTACCTCCAGGTTCCCGGCCCAACGAAAGCCCCCAGACCCAAATGGAGAGGGGCTGCTTGGGGGCCCCCTGGGGCCCCTTCAGGCCAGCTAGGTCTTTGGGTCCTGGCTCCTTCGCTTTGGGAGCAGTCGCTGGACGTTTGGCACGTTGGCCGGAGAGTGCTTCTCGGGCCGCGACCTGCAACCGGGCAGGTACCTCCCAGGTTCCCCGGCCCAACGAAAGCCCCCAGACCCAAATGGAGAGGGGCTGCTTGGGGGCCCCCTGGGGCCCCTTCAGGCCAGCTAGGTCTTTGGGTCCTGGCTCCTTCGCTTTGGGAGCAGTCGCTGGACGTTTGGCACGTTGGCCGGAGAGTGCTTCTCGGGCCGCGACCTGCAACCGGGCAGGTACCTCCCAGGTTCCCGGCCCAACGAAAGCCCCCAGACCCAAATGGAGAGGGGCTGCTTGGGGGCCCCCTGGGGCCCCTTCAGGCCAGCTAGGTCTTTGGGTCCTGGCTCCTTCGCTTTGGGAGCAGTCGCTGGACGTTTGGCCACGTTGGCCGGAGAGTGCTTCTCGGGCCGCGACCTGCAACCGGGCAGGTACCTCCCAGGTTCCCGGCCCAACGAAAGCCCCCAGACCCAAATGGAGAGGGGCTGCTTGGGGGCCCCCTGGGGCCCTTCAGGCCAGCTAGGTCTTTGGGTCCTGGCTCCTTCGCTTTGGGAGCAGTCGCTGGACGTTTGGCACGTTGGCCGGAGAGTGCTTCTCGGGCCGCGACCTGCAACCGGGCAGGTACCTCCCAGGTTCCCGGCCCAACGAAAGCCCCCAGACCCAAATGGAGAGGGGCTGCTTGGGGGCCCCTGGGGCCCCTTCAGGCCAGCTAGGTCTTTGGGTCCTGGCTCCTTCGCTTTGGGAGCAGTCGCTGGACGTTTGGCACGTTGGCCGGAGAGTGCTTCTCGGGCCGCGACCTGCAACCGGGCAGGTACCTCCCAGGTTCCCGGCCCAATGAAAGCCCCCAGACCCAAATGGAGAGGGGCTGCTTGGGGGCCCCTGGGGCCCCTTCAGGCCAGCTAGGTCTTTGGGTCCTGGCTCCTTCGCTTTGGGAGCAGTCGCTGGACGTTTGGCACGTTGGCCGGAGAGTGCTTCTCGGGCCGCGCACCTGCAACCGGGCAGGTACCTCCCAGGTTCCCGGCCCAACGAAAGCCCCCAGACCCAAATGGAGAGGGGCTGCTTGGGGGCCCCCTGGGGCCCCTTCAGGCCAGCTAGGTCTTTGGGTCCTGGCTCCTTCGCTTTGGGAGCAGTCGCTGGACGTTTGGCACGTTGGCCGGAGAGTGCTTCTCGGGCCGCGACCTGCAACCGGGCAGGTACCTCCCAGGTTCCCGGCCCAACGAAAGCCCCCAGACCCAAATGGAGAGGGGCTGCTTGGGGGCCCCCTGGGGCCCCTTCAGGCCAGCTAGGTCTTTGGGTCCTGGCTCCTTCGCTTTGGGAGGCAGTCGCTGGACGTTGGGCACGTTGGCCGGAGAGTGCTTCTCGGGCCGCGACCTGCAACCGGGCAGGTACCTCCCAGGTTCCGGCCCAACGAAAGCCCCCAGACCCAAATGGAGAGGGGCTGCTTGGGGGCCCCCTGGGGCCCCTTCAGGCCAGCTAGGTCTTTGGGTCCTGGCTCCTTCGCTTTGGGAGCAGTCGCTGGACGTTTGGCACGTTGGCCGGAGAGTGCTTCTCGGGCCGCGACCTGCAACCGGGCAGGTACCTCCCAGGTTCCCGGCCCAACGAAAGCCCCCAGACCCAAATGGAGAGGGGCTGCTTGGGGGCCCCCTGGGGCCCCTTCAGGCCAGCTAGATCTTTGGGTCCTGGCTCCTTCGCTTTGGGAGCAGTCGCTGGACGTTGGCACGTTGGCCGGAGAGTGCTTCTCGGGCCGCGACCTGCAACCGGGCAGGTACCTCCCAGGTTCCCGGCCCAACGAAAGCCCCAGACCCAAATGGAGAGGGGCTGCTTGGGGGCCCCCTGGGGCCCCTTCAGGCCAGCTAGGTCTTTGGGTCCTGGCTCCTTCGCTTTGGGAGCAGTCGCTGGACGTTGCACGTTGGCCGGAGAGTTGCTTCTCGGGCCGCGACCTGCAACCGGGCAGGTACCTCCCAGGTTCCCGGCCCAACGAAAGCCCCCAGACCCAAATGGAGAGGGGCTGCTTGGGGGCCCCCTGGGGCCCCTTCAGGCCAGCTAGGTCTTTGGGTCCTGGCTCCTTCGCTTTGGGAGCAGTCGCTGGACGTTTGGCACGTTGGCCGGAGAGTGCTTCTCGGGCCGCGACCTGCAACCGGGCAGGTACCTCCCAGGTTCCCGGCCCAACGAAAGCCCCCAGACCCAAATGGAGAGGGGCTGCTTGGGGGGCCCCCTGGGGCCCCTTCAGGCCAGCTAGGTCTTTGGGTCCTGGCTCCTTCGCTTTGGGAGCAGTCGCTGGACGTTGGGCACGTTGGCCGGAGAGTGCTTCTCGGGCCGCGACCTGCAACCGGGCAGGTACCTCCCAGGTTCCCGGCCCAACGAAAGCCCCCAGACCCAAATGGAGAGGGGCTGCTTGGGGGCCCCCTGGGGCCCCTTCAGGCCAGCTAGGTCTTTGGGTCCTGGCTCCTTCGCTTTGGGAGCAGTCGCTGGACGTTCGGCACGTTGGCCGGAGAGTGCTTCTCGGGCCGCGACCTGCAACCGGGCAGGTACCTCCCAGGTTCCCGGCCCAACGAAAGCCCCCAGACCCAAATGGAGAGGGGCTGCTTGGGGGCCCCCTGGGGCCCCTTCAGGCCAGCTAGGTCTTTGGGTCCTGGCTCCTTCGCTTTGGGAGCAGTCGCTGGACGTTCGGCACGTTGGCCGGAGAGTGCTTCTCGGGCCGCGACCTGCAACCGGGCAGGTACCTCCCAGGTTCCCGGCCCAACGAAAGCCCCCAGACCCAAATGGAGAGGGGCTGCTTGGGGGCCACCTGGGGCCCCTTCAGGCCAGCTAGGTCTTTGGGTCCTGGCTCCTTCGCTTTGGGAGCAGTCGCTGGACGTTTGGCACGTTGGCCGGAGAGTGCTTCTCGGGCCGCGACCTGCAACCGGGCAGGTACCTCCCAGGTTCCCGGCCCAATGAAAGCCCCCAGACCCAAATGGAGAGGGGCTGCTTGGGGGCCCCCTGGGGCCCCTTCAGGCCAGCTAGGTCTTTGGGTCCTGGCTCCTTCGCTTTGGGAGCAGTCGCTGGACGTTTGGCACGTTGGCCGGAGAGTGCTTCTCGGGCCGCGACCTGCAACCGGGCAGGTACCTCCCAGGTTCCCGGCCCAACGAAAGCCCCCAGACCCAAATGGAGAGGGCTGCTTGGGGGCCCCCTGGGGCCCCTTCAGGCCAGCTAGGTCTTTGGGTCCTGGCTCCTTCGCTTTGGGAGCAGTCGCTGGACGTTTGGCACGTTGGCCGGAGAGTGCTTCTCGGGCCGCGACCTGCAACCGGGCAGGTACCTCCCAGGTTCCCGGCCCAACGAAAGCCCCCAGACCCAAATGGAGAGGGGCTGCTTGGGGGCCCCCTGGGGCCCCTTCAGGCCAGCTAGGTCTTTGGGACCTGGCTCCTTCGCTTTGGGAGCAGTCGCTGGACGTTGGGCACGTTGGCCGGAGAGTGCTTCTCGGGCCGCGACCTGCAACCGGGCAGGTACCTCCCAGGTTCCCGGCCCAACGAAAGCCCCCAGACCCAAATGGAGAGGGGCTGCTTGGGGGCCCCCTGGGGCCCCTTCAGGCCAGCTAGATCTTTGGGTCCTGGCTCCTTCGCTTTGGGAGCAGTCGCTGGACGTTTGGCACGTTGGCCGGAGAGTGCTTCTCGGGCCGCGACCTGCAACCGGGCAGGTACCTCCCAGGTTCCCGGCCCAACGAAAGCCCCCAGACCCAAATGGAGAGGGGCTGCTTGGGGGCCCCCTGGGGCCCCTTCAGGCCAGCTAGGTCTTTGGGTCCTGGCTCCTTCGCTTTGGGAGCAGTCGCTGGACGTTTGGCACGTTGGCCGGAGAGTGCTTCTCGGGCCGCGACCTGCAACCGGGCAGGTACCTCCCAGGTTCCCGGCCCAACGAAAGCCCCCAGACCCAAATGGAGAGGGGCTGCTTGGGGGCCCCCTGGGGCCCCTTCAGGCCAGCTAGGTCTTTGGGTCCTGGCTCCTTCGCTTTGGGAGCAGTCGCTGGACGTTTGGCACGTTGGCCGGAGAGTGCTTCTCGGGCCGCGACCTGCAACCGGGCAGGTACCTTCCAGGTTCCCGGCCCAACGAAAGCCCCCAGACCCAAATGGAGAGGGGCTGCTTGGGGGCCCCCTGGGGCCCCTTCAGGCCAGCTAGGTCTTTGGGTCCTGGCTCCTTCGCTTTGGGAGCAGTCGCTGGACGTTTGGCACGTTGGCCGGAGAGTGCTTCTCGGGCCGCGACCTGCAACCGGGCAGGTACCTCCCAGGTTCCCGGCCCAACGAAAGCCCCCAGACCCAAATGGAGAGGGGCTGCTAGGGGGCCCCCTGGGGCCCCTTCAGGCCAGCTAGGTCTTTGGGTCCTGGCTCCTTCGCTTTGGGAGCAGTCGCTGGACGTTTGGCACGTTGGCCGGAGAGTGCTTCTCGGGTCGCGACCTGCAACCGGGCAGGTACCTCCCAGGTTCCCGGCCCAACGAAAGCCCCCAGACCCAAATG
>NW_028168417.1:12500-22500 GCF_964237585.1 Gallinula chloropus
GCTGCTTGGGGGCCCCCTGGGGCCCCTTCAGGCCAGCTAGGTCTTTGGGTCCTGGCTCCTTCGCTTTGGGAGCAGTCGCTGGACGTTTGGCACGTTGGCCGGAGAGTGCTTCTCGGGCCGCGACCTGCAACCGGGCAGGTACCTCCCAGGTTCCCGGCCCAACGAAAGCCCCCAGACCCAAATGGAGAGGGGCTGCTTGGGGGCCCCCTGGGGCCCCTTCAGGCCAGCTAGGTCTTTGGGTCCTGGCTCCTTCGCTTTGGGAGCAGTCGCTGGACGTTTGGCATGTTGGCCGGAGAGTGCTTCTCGGGCCGCGACCTGCAACCGGGCAGGTACCTCCCAGGTTCCCGGCCCAACGAAAGCCCCCAGACCCAAATGGAGAGGGGCTGCTTGGGGGCCCCCTGGGGCCCCTTCAGGCCAGCTAGGTCTTTGGGTCCTGGCTCCTTCGCTTTGGGAGCAGTCGCTGGACGTTCGGCACGTTGGCTGGAGAGTGCTTCTCGGGCCGCGACCTGCAACCGGGCAGGTACCTCCCAGGTTCCCGGCCCAACGAAAGCCCCCAGACCCAAATGGAGAGGGGCTGCTTGGGGGCCCCCTGGGGCCCCTTCAGGCCAGCTAGGTCTTTGGGTCCTGGCTCCTTCGCTTTGGGAGCAGTCGCTGTACGTTCGGCACGTTGGCTGGAGAGTGCTTCTCGGGCCGCGACCTGCAACCGGGCAGGTACCTCCCAGGTTCCCGGCCCAACGAAAGCCCCCAGACCCAAATGGAGAGGGGCTGCTTGGGGGCCCCCTGGGGCCCCTTCAGACCAGCTAGGTCTTTGGGTCCTGGCTCCTTCGCTTTGGGAGCAGTCGCTGGACGTTTGGCACGTTGGCCGGAGAGTGCTTCTCGGGCCGCGACCTGCAACCGGGCAGGTACCTCCCAGGTTCCCGGCCCAACGAAAGCCCCCAGACCCAAATGGAGAGGGGCTGCTTGGGGGCCCCCTGGGGCCCCTTCAGGCCAGCTAGGTCTTTGGGTCCTGGCTCCTTCGCTTTGGGAGCAGTCGCTGGACGTTCGGCACGTTGGCCGGAGAGTGCTTCTCGGGCCGCGACCTGCAACCAGGCAGGTACCTCCCAGGTTCCCGGCCCAACGAAAGCCCCCAGACCCAAATGGAGAGGGGCTGCTTGGGGGCCCCCTGGGGCCCCTTCAGGCCAGCTAGGTCTTTGGGTCCTGGCTCCTTCGCTTTGGGAGCAGTCGCTGGACGTTTGGCACGTTGGCCGGAGAGTGCTTCTCGGGCCGCGACCTGCAACCGGGCAGGTACCTCCCAGGTTCCCGGCCCAACGAAAGCCCCCAGACCCAAATGGAGAGGGGCTGCTTGGGGGCCCCCTGGGGCCCCTTCAGGCCAGCTAGGTCTTTGGGTCCTGGCTCCTTCGCTTTGGGAGCAGTCGCTGGACGTTTGGCACGTTGGCCGGAGAGTGCTTCTCGGGCCGCGACCTGCAACCGGGCAGGTACCTCCCAGGTTCCCGGCCCAACGAAAGCCCCCAGACCCAAATGGAGAGGGGCTGCTTGGGGGCCCCCTGGGGCCCCTTCAGGCCAGCTAGGTCTTTGGGTCCTGGCTCCTTCGCTTTGGGAGCAGTCGCTGGACGTTTGGCACGTTGGCCGGAGAGTGCTTCTCGGGCCGCGACCTGCAACCGGGCAGGTACCTCCCAGGTTCCCGGCCCAACGAAAGCCCCCAGACCCAAATGGAGAGGGGCTGCTTGGGGGCCCCCTGGGGCCCCTTCAGGCCAGCTAGGTCTTTGGGTCCTGGCTCCTTCGCTTTGGGAGCAGTCGCTGGACGTTTGGCACGTTGGCCGGAGAGTGCTTCTCGGGCCGCGACCTGCAACCGGGCAGGTACCTCCCAGGTTCCCGGCCCAACGAAAGCCCCCAGACCCAAATGGAGAGGGGCTGCTTGGGGGCCCCCTGGGGCCCCTTCAGGCCAGCTAGGTCTTTGGGTCCTGGCTCCTTCGCTTTGGGAGCAGTCGCTGGACGTTCGGCACGTTGGCCGGAGAGTGCTTCTCGGGCCGCGACCTGCAACCGGGCAGGTACCTCCCAGGTTCCCGGCCCAACGAAAGCCCCCAGACCCAAATGGAGAGGGGCTGCTTGGGGGCCCCCTGGGGCCCCTTCAGGCCAGCTAGGTCTTTGGGTCCTGGCTCCTTCGCTTTGGGAGCAGTCGCTGGACGTTCGGCACGTTGGCCGGAGAGTGCTTCTCGGGCCGCGACCTGCAACCGGGCAGGTACCTCCCAGGTTCCCGGCCCAACGAAAGCCCCCAGACCCAAATGGAGAGGGGCTGCTTGGGGGCCCCCTGGGGCCCCTTCAGGCCAGCTAGGTCTTTGGGTCCTGGCTCCTTCGCTTTGGGAGCAGTCGCTGGACGTTCGGCACGTTGGCCGGAAAGTGCTTCTCGGGCCGCGACCTGCAACCGGGCAGGTACCTCCCAGGTTCCCGGCCCAACGAAAGCCCCCAGACCCAAATGGAGAGGGGCTGCTTGGGGGCCCCCTGGGGCCCCTTCAGGCCAGCTAGGTCTTTGGGTCCTGGCTCCTTCGCTTTGGGAGCAGTCGCTGGACGTTGGGCATGTTGGCCGGAGAGTGCTTCTCGGGCCGCGACCTGCAACCGGGCAGGTACCTCCCAGGTTCCCGGCCCAACGAAAGCCCCCAGACCCAAATGGAGAGGGGCTGCTTGGGGGCCCCCTGGGGCCCCTTCAGGCCAGCTAGGTCTTTGGGTCCTGGCTCCTTCGCTTTGGGAGCAGTCGCTGGACGTTTGGCACGTTGGCCTGAGAGTGCTTCTCGGGCCGCGACCTGCAACCGGGCAGGTACCTCCCAGGTTCCCGGCCCAACGAAAGCCCCCAGACCCAAATGGAGAGGGGCTGCTTGGGGGCCCCCTGGGGCCCCTTCAGGCCAGCTAGGTCTTTGGGTCCTGGCTCCTTCGCTTTGGGAGCAGTCGCTGGACGTTCGGCACGTTGGCCGGAGAGTACTTCTCGGGCCGCGACCTGCAACCGGGCAGGTACCTCCCAGGTTCCCGGCCCAACGAAAGCCCCCAGACCCAAATGGAGAGGGGCTGCTTGGGGGCCCCCTGGGGCCCCTTCAGGCCAGCTAGGTCTTTGGGTCCTGGCTCCTTCGCTTTGGGAGCAGTCGCTGGACGTTCGGCACGTTGGCCGGAGAGTGCTTCTCGGGCCGCGACCTGCAACCGGGCAGGTACCTCCCAGGTTCCCGGCCCAACGAAAGCCCCCAGACCCAAATGGAGAGGGGCTGCTTGGGGGCCCCCTGGGGCCCCTTCAGGCCAGCTAGGTCTTTGGGTCCTGGCTCCTTCGCTTTGGGAGCAGTCGCTGGACGTTCGGCACGTTGGCCGGAGAGTGCTTCTCGGACCGCGACCTGCAACCGGGCAGGTACCTCCCAGGTTCCCGGCCCAACGAAAGCCCCCAGACCCAAATGGAGAGGGGCTGCTTGGGGGCCCCCTGGGGCCCCTTCAGGCCAGCTAGGTCTTTGGGTCCTGGCTCCTTCGCTTTGGGAGCAGTCGCTGGACGTTTGGCACGTTGGCCGGAGAGTGCTTCTCGGGCCGCGACCTGCAACCGGGCAGGTACCTCCCAGGTTCCCGGCCCAATGAAAGCCCCCAGACCCAAATGGAGAGGGGCTGCTTGGGGGCCCCCTGGGGCCCCTTCAGGCCAGCTAGGTCTTTGGGTCCTGGCTCCTTCGCTTTGGGAGCAGTCGCTGGACGTTTGGCACGTTGGCCGGAGAGTGCTTCTCGGGCCGCGACCTGCAACCGGGCAGGTACCTCCCAGGTTCCCGGCCCAACGAAAGCCCCCAGACCCAAATGGAGAGGGGCTGCTTGGGGGCCCCCTGGGGCCCCTTCAGGCCAGCTAGGTCTTTGGGTCCTGGCTCCTTCGCTTTGGGAGCAGTCGCTGGACGTTCGGCACGTTGGCCGGAGAGTGCTTCTCGGGCCGCGACCTGCAACCGGGCAGGTACCTCCCAGGTTCCCGGCCCAACGAAAGCCCCCAGACCCAAATGGAGAGGGGCTGCTTGGGGGCCCCCTGGGGCCCCTTCAGGCCAGCTAGGTCTTTGGGTCCTGGCTCCTTCGCTTTGGGAGCAGTCGCTGGACGTTCGGCACGTTGGCCGGAGAGTGCTTCTCGGGCCGCGACCTGCAACCAGGCAGGTACCTCCCAGGTTCCCGGCCCAACGAAAGCCCCCAGACCCAAATGGAGAGGGGCTGCTTGGGGGCCCCCTGGGGCCCCTTCAGGCCAGCTAGGTCTTTGGGTCCTGGCTCCTTCGCTTTGGGAGCAGTCGCTGGACGTTTGGCACGTTGGCCGGAGAGTGCTTCTCGGGCCGCGACCTGCAACCGGGCAGGTACCTCCCAGGTTCCCGGCCCAACGAAAGCCCCCAGACCCAAATGGAGAGGGGCTGCTTGGGGGCCCCCTGGGGCCCCTTCAGGCCAGCTAGGTCTTTGGGTCCTGGCTCCTTCGCTTTGGGAGCAGTCGCTGGACGTTTGGCACGTTGGCCGGAGAGTGCTTCTCGGGCCGCGACCTGCAACCGGGCAGGTACCTCCCAGGTTCCCGGCCCAACGAAAGCCCCCAGACCCAAATGGAGAGGGGCTGCTTGGGGGCCCCCTGGGGCCCCTTCAGGCCAGCTAGGTCTTTGGGTCCTGGCTCCTTCGCTTTGGGAGCAGTCGCTGGACGTTCGGCACGTTGGCCGGAGAGTGCTTCTCGGGCCGCGACCTGCAACCGGGCAGGTACCTCCCAGGTTCCCGGCCCAACGAAAGCCCCCAGACCCAAATGGAGAGGGGCTGCTTGGGGGCCCCCTGGGGCCCCTTCAGGCCAGCTAGGTCTTTGGGTCCTGGCTCCTTCGCTTTGGGAGCAGTCGCTGGACGTTTGGCACGTTGGCCGGAGAGTGCTTCTCGGGCCGCGACCTGCAACCGGGCAGGTACCTCCCAGGTTCCCGGCCCAACGAAAGCCCCCAGACCCAAATGGAGAGGGGCTGCTTGGGGGCCCCCTGGGGCCCCTTCAGGCCAGCTAGGTCTTTGGGTCCTGGCTCCTTCGCTTTGGGAGCAGTCGCTGGACGTTTGGCACGTTGGCCGGAGAGTGCTTCTCGGGCCGCGACCTGCAACCGGGCAGGTACCTCCCAGGTTCCCGGCCCAACGAAAGCCCCCAGACCCAAATGGAGAGGGGCTGCTTGGGGGCCCCCTGGGGCCCCTTCAGGCCAGCTAGGTCTTTGGGTCCTGGCTCCTTCGCTTTGGGAGCAGTCGCTGGACGTTCGGCACGTTGGCCGGAGAGTGCTTCTCGGGCCGCGACCTGCAACCGGGCAGGTACCTCCCAGGTTCCCGGCCCAACGAAAGCCCCCAGACCCAAATGGAGAGGGGCTGCTTGGGGGCCCCCTGGGGCCCCTTCAGGCCAGCTAGGTCTTTGGGTCCTGGCTCCTTCGCTTTGGGAGCAGTCGCTGGACGTTGGGCACATTGGCCGGAGAGTGCTTCTCGGGCCGCGACCTGCAACCGGGCAGGTACCTCCCAGGTTCCCGGCCCAACGAAAGCCCCCAGACCCAAATGGAGAGGGGCTGCTTGGGGGCCCCCTGGGGCCCCTTCAGGCCAGCTAGGTCTTTGGGTCCTGGCTCCTTCGCTTTGGGAGCAGTCGCTGGACGTTCGGCACGTTGGCCGGAGAGTGCTTCTCGGGCCGCGACCTGCAACCGGGCAGGTACCTCCCAGGTTCCCGGCCCAACGAAAGCCCCCAGACCCAAATGGAGAGGGGCTGCTTGGGGGCCCCCTGGGGCCCCTTCAGGCCAGCTAGGTCTTTGGGTCCTGGCTCCTTCGCTTTGGGAGCAGTCGCTGGACGTTTGGCACGTTGGCCGGAGAGTGCTTCTCGGGCCGCGACCTGCAACCGGGCAGGTACCTCCCAGGTTCCCGGCCCAACGAAAGCCCCCAGACCCAAATGGAGAGGGGCTGCTTGGGGGCCCCCTGGGGCCCCTTCAGGCCAGCTAGGTCTTTGGGTCCTGGCTCCTTCGCTTTGGGAGCAGTCGCCGGACGTTTGGCATGTTGGCCGGAGAGTGCTTCTCGGGCCGCGACCTGCAACCGGGCAGGTACCTCCCAGGTTCCCGGCCCAACGAAAGCCCCCAGACCCAAATGGAGAGGGGCTGCTTGGGGGCCCCCTGGGGCCCCTTCAGGCCAGCTAGGTCTTTGGGTCCTGGCTCCTTCGCTTTGGGAGCAGTCGCTGGACGTTCGGCACGTTGGCCGGAGAGTACTTCTCGGGCCGCGACCTGCAACCGGGCAGGTACCTCCCAGGTTCCCGGCCCAACGAAAGCCCCCAGACCCAAATGGAGAGGGGCTGCTTGGGGGCCCCCTGGGGCCCCTTCAGGCCAGCTAGGTCTTTGGGTCCTGGCTCCTTCGCTTTGGGAGCAGTCGCTGGACGTTTGGCACGTTGGCCGGAGAGTGCTTCTCGGGCCGCGACCTGCAACCGGGCAGGTACCTCCCAGGTTCCCGGCCCAAAGAAAGCCCCCAGACCCAAATGGAGAGGGGCTGCTTGGGGGCCCCCTGGGGCCCCTTCAGGCCAGCTAGGTCTTTGGGTCCTGGCTCCTTCGCTTTGGGAGCAGTCGCTGGACGTTTGGCACGTTGGCCGGAGAGTGCTTCTCGGGCCGTGACCTGCAACCGGGCAGGTACCTCCCAGGTTCCCGGCCCAACGAAAGCCCCCAGACCCAAATGGAGAGGGGCTGCTTGGGGGCCCCCTGGGGCCCCTTCAGGCCAGCTAGGTCTTTGGGTCCTGGCTCCTTCGCTTTGGGAGCAGTCGCTGGACGTTCGGCACGTTGGCCGGAGAGTGCTTCTCGGGCCGCGACCTGCAACCGGGCAGGTACCTCCCAGGTTCCCGGCCCAACGAAAGCCCCCAGACCCAAATGGAGAGGGGCTGCTTGGGGGCCCCCTGGGGCCCCTTCAGGCCAGCTAGGTCTTTGGGTCCTGGCTCCTTCGCTTTCGGAGCAGTCGCTGGACGTTTGGCACGTTGGCCGGAGAGTGCTTCTCGGGCCGCGACCTGCAACCGGGCAGGTACCTCCCAGGTTCCCGGCCCAACGAAAGCCCCCAGACCCAAATGGAGAGGGGCTGCTTGGGGGCCCCCTGGGGCCCCTTCAGGCCAGCTAGGTCTTTGGGTCCTGGCTGCTTCGCTTTGGGAGCAGTCGCTGGACGTTTGGCACGTTGGCCGGAGAGTGCTTCTCGGGCCGCGACCTGCAACCGGGCAGGTACCTCCCAGGTTCCCGGCCCAACGAAAGCCCCCAGACCCAAATGGAGAGGGGCTGCTTGGGGGCCCCCTGGGGCCCCTTCAGGCCAGCTAGGTCTTTGGGTCCTGGCTCCTTCGCTTTGGGAGCAGTCGCTGGACGTTTGGCACGTTGGCCGGAGAGTGCTTCTCGGGCCGCGACCTGCAACCGGGCAGGTACCTCCCAGGTTCCCGGCCCAACGAAAGCCCCCAGACCCAAATGGAGAGGGGCTGCTTGGGGGCCCCCTGGGGCCCCTTCAGGCCAGCTAGGTCTTTGGGTCCTGGCTCCTTCGCTTTGGGAGCAGTCGCCGGACGTTTGGCATGTTGGCCGGAGAGTGCTTCTCGGGCCGCGACCTGCAACCGGGCAGGTACCTCCCAGGTTCCCGGCCCAACGAAAGCCCCCAGACCCAAATGGAGAGGGGCTGCTTGGGGGCCCCCTGGGGCCCCTTCAGGCCAGCTAGGTCTTTGGGTCCTGGCTCCTTCGCTTTGGGAGCAGTCGCTGGACGTTTGGCACGTTGGCCGGAGAGTGCTTCTCGGGCCGCGACCTGCAACCGGGCAGGTACCTCCCAGGTTCCCAGCCCAACGAAAGCCCCCAGACCCAAATGGAGAGGGGCTGCTTGGGGGCCCCCTGGGGCCCCTTCAGGCCAGCTAGGTCTTTGGGTCCTGGCTCCTTCGCTTTGGGAGCAGTCGCTGGACGTTTGGCACGTTGGCCGGAGAGTGCTTCTCGGGCCGCGACCTGCAACCGGGCAGGTACCTCCCAGGTTCCCGGCCCAACGAAAGCCCCCAGACCCAAATGGAGAGGGGCTGCTTGGGGGCCCCCTGGGGCCCCTTCAGGCCAGCTAGGTCTTTGGGTCCTGGCTCCTTCGCTTTGGGAGCAGTCGCTGGACGTTCGGCACGTTGGCCGGAGAGTGCTTCTCGGGCCGCGACCTGCAACCGGGCAGGTACCTCCCAGGTTCCCGGCCCAACGAAAGCCCCCAGACCCAAATGGAGAGGGGCTGCTTGGGGGCCCCCTGGGGCCCCTTCAGGCCAGCTAGGTCTTTGGGTCCTGGCTCCTTCGCTTTGGGAGCAGTCGCTGGACGTTTGGCACGTTGGCCGGAGAGTGCTTCTCGGGCCGCGACCTGCAACCGGGCAGGTACCTCCCAGGTTCCCGGCCCAACGAAAGCCCCCAGACCCAAATGGAGAGGGGCTGCTTGGGGGCCCCCTGGGGCCCCTTCAGGCCAGCTAGGTCTTTGGGTCCTGGCTCCTTCGCTTTGGGAGCAGTCGCTGGACGTTCGGCACGTTGGCCGGAGAGTGCTTCTCGGGCCGCGACCTGCAACCGGGCAGGTACCTCCCAGGTTCCCGGCCCAACGAAAGCCCCCAGACCCAAATGGAGAGGGGCTGCTTGGGGGCCCCCTGGGGCCCCTTCAGGCCAGCTAGGTCTTTGGGTCCTGGCTCCTTCGCTTTGGGAGCAGTCGCTGGACGTTTGGCACGTTGGCCGGAGAGTGCTTCTCGGGCCGCGACCTGCAACCGGGCAGGTACCTCCCAGGTTCCCGGCCCAACGAAAGCCCCCAGACCCAAATGGAGAGGGGCTGCTTGGGGGCCCCCTGGGGCCCCTTCAGGCCAGCTAGGTCTTTGGGTCCTGGCTCCTTCGCTTTGGGAGCAGTCGCTGGACGTTGGGCACGTTGGCCGGAGAGTGCTTCTCGGGCCGCGACCTGCAACCGGGCAGGTACCTCCCAGGTTCCCGGCCCAACGAAAGCCCCCAGACCCAAATGGAGAGGGGCTGCTTGGGGGCCCCCTGGGGCCCCTTCAGGCCAGCTAGGTCTTTGGGTCCTGGCTCCTTCGCTTTGGGAGCAGTCGCTGGACGTTTGGCACGTTGGCCGGAGAGTGCTTCTCGGGCCGCGACCTGCAACCGGGCAGGTACCTCCCAGGTTCCCGGCCCAACGAAAGCCCCCAGACCCAAATGGAGAGGGGCTGCTTGGGGGCCCCCTGGGGCCCCTTCAGGCCAGCTAGGTCTTTGGGTCCTGGCTCCTTCGCTTTGGGAGCAGTCGCTGGACGTCCTGTCTCCGAGGAAATTTTACATCCCCGGGGGTAAACTTTGGATGGTGGATCTTTCCGTCCCTGAGTCCACGATGAAATCAATTTCTTACTGCTGGGGACATACTTTCAGTTTTACCAGGGGCTCTGTTTTACTCCTTATCCACAGAAAATAAAGTTCTTGAAACCCCTAATAGTCTTTAAACATTTTCTCATCCCCCCATTGCCACTTCTTGTAAGGGGTTCTCTTTCACTTAAAGCGTATAAATTTGCCCTCATATCAGAAATTATCCAAAGGGCTGCACATTCACTTTCTTCTAAACTAAAGGGTTCCTTTTCATTTACACCCTAACACTAACGCCTAATCCTAACCCCAAACCATAACCCCTAACCCCTAACCCTAACCCTAATGACACTAACCCTAATGACCCTAACCCTAATGACCCTAACCCTAACCCTAATAACCCTAACACCTAACCCTAACCCTAAACCCTAACCCCTAACCCTAACCCCTAAACCTAACACTAACCCTAACCCTAACCCTAACCCTAACCCTAATGACCTAACCCTAACACTAAACCCTAACCCTACACCTAACCCTACCCTAACACCTAACCCCTAACCCTAACCCTAACTTAACCCTAAACCCTAACCCTAACCCCAACCCTAACCCTAAACCTTAACCCCTAACACCTAACCCTAACCCCTAACCCCAAACACTAACGCCAACCCTAACACCTAACCCTAAGCCTAACCCTAAGCCTAATG
>NW_028168417.1:27500-50000 GCF_964237585.1 Gallinula chloropus
TGGGGCCCCTTCAGGCCAGCTAGGTCTTTGGGTCCTGGCTCCTTCGCTTTGGGAGCAGTCGCTGGACGTTGGGCACGTTGGCCGGAGAGTGCTTCTCGGGCCGCGACCTGCAACCAGGCAGGTACCTCCCAGGTTCCCGGCCCAACGAAAGCCCCCAGACCCAAATGGAGAGGGGCTGCTTGGGGGCCCCCTGGGGCCCCTTCAGGCCAGCTAGGTCTTTGGGTCCTGGCTCCTTCGCTTTGGGAGCAGTCGCTGGACGTTCGGCACGTTGGCCGGAGAGTGCTTCTCGGGCCGCGACCTGCAACCGGGCAGGTACCTCCCAGGTTCCCGGCCCAACGAAAGCCCCCAGACCCAAATGGAGAGGGGCTGCTTGGGGGCCCCCTGGGGCCCCTTCAGGCCAGCTAGGTCTTTGGGTCCTGGCTCCTTCGCTTTGGGAGCAGTCGCTGGACGTTTGGCACGTTGGCCGGAGAGTGCTTCTCGGGCCGCGACCTGCAACCGGGCAGGTACCTCCCAGGTTCCCGGCCCAACGAAAGCCCCCAGACCCAAATGGAGAGGGGCTGCTTGGGGGCCCCCTGGGGCCCCTTCAGGCCAGCTAGGTCTTTGGGTCCTGGCTCCTTCGCTTTCGGAGCAGTCGCTGGACGTTTGGCACGTTGGCCGGAGAGTGCTTCTCGGGCCGCGACCTGCAACCGGGCAGGTACCTCCCAGGTTCCCGGCCCAACGAAAGCCCCCAGACCCAAATGGAGAGGGGCTGCTTGGGGGCCCCCTGGGGCCCCTTCAGGCCAGCTAGGTCTTTGGGTCCTGGCTCCTTCGCTTTGGGAGCAGTCGCTGGACGTTTGGCACGTTGGCCGGAGAGTGCTTCTCGGGCCGCGACCTGCAACCGGGCAGGTACCTCCCAGGTTCCCGGCCCAACGAAAGCCCCCAGACCCAAATGGAGAGGGGCTGCTTGGGGGCCCCCTGGGGCCCCTTCAGGCCAGCTAGGTCTTTGGGTCCTGGCTCCTTCGCTTTGGGAGCAGTCGCTGGACGTTTGGCACGTTGGCCGGAGAGTGCTTCTCGGGCCGCGACCTGCAACCGGGCAGGTACCTCCCAGGTTCCCGGCCCAACGAAAGCCCCCAGACCCAAATGGAGAGGGGCTGCTTGGGGGCCCCCTGGGGCCCCTTCAGGCCAGCTAGGTCTTTGGGTCCTGGCTCCTTCGCTTTGGGAGCAGTCGCTGGACGTTCGGCACGTTGGCCGGAGAGTGCTTCTCGGGCCGCGACCTGCAACCGGGCAGGTACCTCCCAGGTTCCCGGCCCAACGAAAGCCCCCAGACCCAAATGGAGAGGGGCTGCTTGGGGGCCCCCTGGGGCCCCTTCAGGCCAGCTAGGTCTTTGGGTCCTGGCTCCTTCGCTTTGGGAGCAGTCGCTGGACGTTGGGCACATTGGCCGGAGAGTGCTTCTCGGGCCGCGACCTGCAACCGGGCAGGTACCTCCCAGGTTCCCGGCCCAACGAAAGCCCCCAGACCCAAATGGAGAGGGGCTGCTTGGGGGCCCCCTGGGGCCCCTTCAGGCCAGCTAGGTCTTTGGGTCCTGGCTCCTTCGCTTTGGGAGCAGTCGCTGGACGTTCGGCACGTTGGCCGGAGAGTGCTTCTCGGGCCGCGACCTGCAACCGGGCAGGTACCTCCCAGGTTCCCGGCCCAACGAAAGCCCCCAGACCCAAATGGAGAGGGGCTGCTTGGGGGCCCCCTGGGGCCCCTTCAGGCCAGCTAGGTCTTTGGGTCCTGGCTCCTTCGCTTTGGGAGCAGTCGCTGGACGTTTGGCACGTTGGCCGGAGAGTGCTTCTCGGGCCGCGACCTGCAACCGGGCAGGTACCTCCCAGGTTCCCGGCCCAACGAAAGCCCCCAGACCCAAATGGAGAGGGGCTGCTTGGGGGCCCCCTGGGGCCCCTTCAGGCCAGCTAGGTCTTTGGGTCCTGGCTCCTTCGCTTTGGGAGCAGTCGCTGGACGTTTGGCACGTTGGCCGGAGAGTGCTTCTCGGGCCGCGACCTGCAACCGGGCAGGTACCTCCCAGGTTCCCGGCCCAACGAAAGCCCCCAGACCCAAATGGAGAGGGGCTGCTTGGGGGCCCCCTGGGGCCCCTTCAGGCCAGCTAGGTCTTTGGGTCCTGGCTCCTTCGCTTTGGGAGCAGTCGCTGGACGTTCGGCACGTTGGCCGGAGAGTACTTCTCGGGCCGCGACCTGCAACCGGGCAGGTACCTCCCAGGTTCCCGGCCCAACGAAAGCCCCCAGACCCAAATGGAGAGGGGCTGCTTGGGGGCCCCCTGGGGCCCCTTCAGGCCAGCTAGGTCTTTGGGTCCTGGCTCCTTCGCTTTGGGAGCAGTCGCTGGACGTTTGGCACGTTGGCCGGAGAGTGCTTCTCGGGCCGCGACCTGCAACCGGGCAGGTACCTCCCAGGTTCCCGGCCCAACGAAAGCCCCCAGACCCAAATGGAGAGGGGCTGCTTGGGGGCCCCCTGGGGCCCCTTCAGGCCAGCTAGGTCTTTGGGTCCTGGCTCCTTCGCTTTGGGAGCAGTCGCTGGACGTTCGGCACGTTGGCCGGAGAGTGCTTCTCGGGCCGCGACCTGCAACCGGGCAGGTACCTCCCAGGTTCCCGGCCCAACGAAAGCCCCCAGACCCAAATGGAGAGGGGCTGCTTGGGGGCCCCCTGGGGCCCCTTCAGGCCAGCTAGGTCTTTGGGTCCTGGCTCCTTCGCTTTGGGAGCAGTCGCTGGACGTTCGGCACGTTGGCCGGAGAGTGCTTCTCGGGCCGCGACCTGCAACCGGGCAGGTACCTCCCAGGTTCCCGGCCCAACGAAAGCCCCCAGACCCAAATGGAGAGGGGCTGCTTGGGGGCCCCCTGGGGCCCCTTCAGGCCAGCTAGGTCTTTGGGTCCTGGCTCCTTCGCTTTCGGAGCAGTCGCTGGACGTTTGGCACGTTGGCCGGAGAGTGCTTCTCGGGCCGCGACCTGCAACCGGGCAGGTACCTCCCAGGTTCCCGGCCCAACGAAAGCCCCCAGACCCAAATGGAGAGGGGCTGCTTGGGGGCCCCCTGGGGCCCCTTAAGGCCAGCTAGGTCTTTGGGTCCTGGCTCCTTCGCTTTGGGAGCAGTCGCTGGACGTTTGGCACGTTGGCCGGAGAGTGCTTCTCGGGCCGCGACCTGCAACCGGGCAGGTACCTCCCAGGTTCCCGGCCCAACGAAAGCCCCCAGACCCAAATGGAGAGGGGCTGCTTGGGGGCCCCCTGGGGCCCCTTCAGGCCAGCTAGGTCTTTGGGTCCTGGCTCCTTCGCTTTGGGAGCAGTCGCCGGACGTTTGGCATGTTGGCCGGAGAGTGCTTCTCGGGCCGCGACCTGCAACCGGGCAGGTACCTCCCAGGTTCCCGGCCCAACGAAAGCCCCCAGACCCAAATGGAGAGGGGCTGCTTGGGGGCCCCCTGGGGCCCCTTCAGGCCAGCTAGGTCTTTGGGTCCTGGCTCCTTCGCTTTGGGAGCAGTCGCTGGACGTTTGGCACGTTGGCCGGAGAGTGCTTCTCGGGCCGCGACCTGCAACCGGGCAGGTACCTCCCAGGTTCCCAGCCCAACGAAAGCCCCCAGACCCAAATGGAGAGGGGCTGCTTGGGGGCCCCCTGGGGCCCCTTCAGGCCAGCTAGGTCTTTGGGTCCTGGCTCCTTCGCTTTGGGAGCAGTCGCTGGACGTTTGGCACGTTGGCCGGAGAGTGCTTCTCGGGCCGCGACCTGCAACCGGGCAGGTACCTCCCAGGTTCCCGACCCAACGAAAGCCCCCAGACCCAAATGGAGAGGGGCTGCTTGGGGGCCCCCTGGGGCCCCTTCAGGCCAGCTAGGTCTTTGGGTCCTGGCTCCTTCGCTTTGGGAGCAGTCGCTGGACGTTCGGCACGTTGGCCGGAGAGTGCTTCTCGGGCCGCGACCTGCAACCGGGCAGGTACCTCCCAGGTTCCCGGCCCAACGAAAGCCCCCAGACCCAAATGGAGAGGGGCTGCTTGGGGGCCCCCTGGGGCCCCTTCAGGCCAGCTAGGTCTTTGGGTCCTGGCTCCTTCGCTTTGGGAGCAGTCGCTGGACGTTTGGCACGTTGGCCGGAGAGTGCTTCTCGGGCCGCGACCTGCAACCGGGCAGGTACCTCCCAGGTTCCCGGCCCAACGAAAGCCCCCAGACCCAAATGGAGAGGGGCTGCTTGGGGGCCCCCTGGGGCCCCTTCAGGCCAGCTAGGTCTTTGGGTCCTGGCTCCTTCGCTTTGGGAGCAGTCGCTGGACGTTCGGCACGTTGGCCGGAGAGTGCTTCTCGGGCCGCGACCTGCAACCGGGCAGGTACCTCCCAGGTTCCCGGCCCAACGAAAGCCCCCAGACCCAAATGGAGAGGGGCTGCTTGGGGGCCCCCTGGGGCCCCTTCAGGCCAGCTAGGTCTTTGGGTCCTGGCTCCTTCGCTTTGGGAGCAGTCGCTGGACGTTTGGCACGTTGGCCGGAGAGTGCTTCTCGGGCCGCGACCTGCAACCGGGCAGGTACCTCCCAGGTTCCCGGCCCAACGAAAGCCCCCAGACCCAAATGGAGAGGGGCTGCTTGGGGGCCCCCTGGGGCCCCTTCAGGCCAGCTAGGTCTTTGGGTCCTGGCTCCTTCGCTTTGGGAGCAGTCGCTGGACGTTCGGCACGTTGGCCGGAGAGTGCTTCTCGGGCCGCGACCTGCAACCGGGCAGGTACCTCCCAGGTTCCCGGCCCAACGAAAGCCCCCAGACCCAAATGGAGAGGGGCTGCTTGGGGGCCCCCTGGGGCCCCTTCAGGCCAGCTAGGTCTTTGGGTCCTGGCTCCTTCGCTTTGGGAGCAGTCGCTGGACGTTCGGCACGTTGGCCGGAGAGTGCTTCTCGGGCCGCGACCTGCAACCGGGCAGGTACCTCCCAGGTTCCCGGCCCAACGAAAGCCCCCAGACCCAAATGGAGAGGGGCTGCTTGGGGGCCCCCTGGGGCCCCTTCAGGCCAGCTAGGTCTTTGGGTCCTGGCTCCTTCGCTTTGGGAGCAGTCGCTGGACGTTTGGCACGTTGGCCGGAGAGTGCTTCTCGGGCCGCGACCTGCAACCGGGCAGGTACCTCCCAGGTTCCCGGCCCAACGAAAGCCCCCAGACCCAAATGGAGAGGGGCTGCTTGGGGGCCCCCTGGGGCCCCTTCAGGCCAGCTAGGTCTTTGGGTCCTGGCTCCTTCGCTTTGGGAGCAGTCGCTGGACGTTCGGCACGTTGGCCGGAGAGTGCTTCTCGGGCCGCGACCTGCAACCGGGCAGGTACCTCCCAGGTTCCCGGCCCAACGAAAGCCCCCAGACCCAAATGGAGAGGGGCTGCTTGGGGGCCCCCTGGGGCCCCTTCAGGCCAGCTAGGTCTTTGGGTCCTGGCTCCTTCGCTTTGGGAGCAGTCGCTGGACGTTCGGCACGTTGGCCGGAGAGTGCTTCTCGGGCCGCGACCTGCAACCGGGCAGGTACCTCCCAGGTTCCCGGCCCAACGAAAGCCCCCAGACCCAAATGGAGAGGGGCTGCTTGGGGGCCCCCTGGGGCCCCTTCAGGCCAGCTAGGTCTTTGGGTCCTGGCTCCTTCGCTTTGGGAGCAGTCGCTGGACGTTTGGCACGTTGGCCGGAGAGTGCTTCTCGGGCCGCGACCTGCAACCGGGCAGGTACCTCCCAGGTTCCCGGCCCAACGAAAGCCCCCAGACCCAAATGGAGAGGGGCTGCTTGGGGGCCCCCTGGGGCCCCTTCAGGCCAGCTAGGTCTTTGGGTCCTGGCTCCTTCGCTTTGGGAGCAGTCGCTGGACGTTTGGCACGTTGGCCGGAGAGTACTTCTCGGGCCGCGACCTGCAACCGGGCAGGTACCTCCCAGGTTCCCGGCCCAACGAAAGCCCCCAGACCCAAATGGAGAGGGGCTGCTTGGGGGCCCCCTGGGGCCCCTTCAGGCCAGCTAGGTCTTTGGGTCCTGGCTCCTTCGCTTTGGGAGCAGTCGCTGGACGTTTGGCACGTTGGCCGGAGAGTGCTTCTCGGGCCGCGACCTGCAACTGAGCAGGTACCTCCCAGGTTCCCGGCCCAACGAAAGCCCCCAGACCCAAATGGAGAGGGGCTGCTTGGGGGCCCCCTGGGGCCCCTTCAGGCCAGCTAGGTCTTTGGGTCCTGGCTCCTTCGCTTTGGGAGCAGTCGCTGGACGTTTGGCACGTTGGCCGGAGAGTGCTTCTCGGGCCGCGACCTGCAACCGGGCAGGTACCTCCCAGGTTCCCAGCCCAACGAAAGCCCCCAGACCCAAATGGAGAGGGGCTGCTTGGGGGCCCCCTGGGGCCCCTTCAGGCCAGCTAGGTCTTTGGGTCCTGGCTCCTTCGCTTTGGGAGCAGTCGCTGGACGTTTGGCACGTTGGCCGGAGAGTGCTTCTCGGGCCGCGGCCTGCAACCGGGCAGGTACCTCCCAGGTTCCCGGCCCAACGAAAGCCCCCAGACCCAAATGGAGAGGGGCTGCTTGGGGGCCCCCTGGGGCCCCTTCAGGCCAGCTAGGTCTTTGGGTCCTGGCTCCTTCGCTTTGGGAGCAGTCGCTGGACGTTTGGCACGTTGGCCGGAGAGTGCTTCTCGGGCCGCGACCTGCAACCGGGCAGGTACCTCCCAGGTTCCCGGCCCAACGAAAGCCCCCAGACCCAAATGGAGAGGGGCTGCTTGGGGGCCCCCTGGGGCCCCTTCAGGCCAGCTAGGTCTTTGGGTCCTGGCTCCTTCGCTTTGGGAGCAGTCGCTGGACGTTCGGCACGTTGGCCGGAGAGTGCTTCTCGGGCCGCGACCTGCAACCGGGCAGGTACCTCCCAGGTTCCCGGCCCAACGAAAGCCCCCAGACCCAAATGGAGAGGGGCTGCTTGGGGGCCCCCTGGGGCCCCTTCAGGCCAGCTAGGTCTTTGGGTCCTGGCTCCTTCGCTTTGGGAGCAGTCGCTGGACGTTGGGCACGTTGGCCGGAGAGTGCTTCTCGGGCCGCGACCTGCAACCGGGCAGGTACCTCCCAGGTTCCCGGCCCAACGAAAGCCCCCAGACCCAAATGGAGAGGGGCTGCTTGGGGGCCCCCTGGGGCCCCTTCAGGCCAGCTAGGTCTTTGGGTCCTGGCTCCTTCGCTTTGGGAGCAGTCGCTGGACGTTGGGCACGTTGGCCGGAGAGTGCTTCTCGGGCCGCGACCTGCAACCGGGCAGGTACCTCCCAGGTTCCCGGCCCAACGAAAGCCCCCAGACCCAAATGGAGAGGGGCTGCTTGGGGGCCCCCTGGGGCCCCTTCAGGCCAGCTAGGTCTTTGGGTCCTGGCTCCTTCGCTTTGGGAGCAGTCGCTGGACGTTTGGCACGTTGGCCGGAGAGTGCTTCTCGGGCCGCGACCTGCAACCGGGCAGGTACCTCCCAGGTTCCCGGCCCAACGAAAGCCCCCAGACCCAAATGGAGAGGGGCTGCTTGGGGGCCCCCTGGGGCCCCTTCAGGCCAGCTAGGTCTTTGGGTCCTGGCTGCTTCGCTTTGGGAGCAGTCGCTGGACGTTCGGCACGTTGGCCGGAGAGTGCTTCTCGGGCCGCGACCTGCAACCGGGCAGGTACCTCCCAGGTTCCCGGCCCAACGAAAGCCCCCAGACCCAAATGGAGAGGGGCTGCTTGGGGGCCCCCTGGGGCCCCTTCAGGCCAGCTAGGTCTTTGGGTCCTGGCTCCTTCGCTTTGGGAGCAGTCGCTGGACGTTTGGCACGTTGGCCGGAGAGTGCTTCTCGGGCCGCGACCTGCAACCGGGCAGGTACCTCCCAGGTTCCCGGCCCAACGAAAGCCCCCAGACCCAAATGGAGAGGGGCTGCTTGGGGGCCCCCTGGGGCCCCTTCAGGCCAGCTAGGTCTTTGGGTCCTGGCTCCTTCGCTTTGGGAGCAGTCGCTGGACGTTTGGCACGTTGGCCGGAGAGTGCTTCTCGGGCCGCGACCTGCAACCGGGCAGGTACCTCCCAGGTTCCCGGCCCAACGAAAGCCCCCAGACCCAAATGGAGAGGGGCTGCTTGGGGGCCCCCTGGGGCCCCTTCAGGCCAGCTAGGTCTTTGGGTCCTGGCTCCTTCGCTTTGGGAGCAGTCGCTGGACGTTCGGCACGTTGGCCGGAGAGTGCTTCTCGGGCCGCGACCTGCAACCGGGCAGGTACCTCCCAGGTTCCCGGCCCAACGAAAGCCCCCAGACCCGAATGGAGAGGGGCTGCTTGGGGGCCCCCTGGGGCCCCTTCAGGCCAGCTAGGTCTTTGGGTCCTGGCTCCTTCGCTTTGGGAGCAGTCGCTGGACGTTCGGCACGTTGGCCGGAGAGTGCTTCTCGGGCCGCGACCTGCAACCGGGCAGGTACCTCCAGGTTCCCGGCCCAACGAAAGCCCCCAGACCCAAATGGAGAGGGGCTGCTTGGGGGCCCCCTGGGGCCCCTTCAGGCCAGCTAGGTCTTTGGGTCCTGGCTCCTTCGCTTTGGGAGCAGTCGCTGGACGTTGGGCACGTTGGCCGGAGAGTGCTTCTCGGGCCGCGACCTGCAACCGGGCAGGTACCTCCCAGGTTCCCGGCCCAACGAAAGCCCCCAGACCCAAATGGAGAGGGGCTGCTTGGGGGCCCCCTGGGGCCCCTTCAGGCCAGCTAGGTCTTTCTGTCCTGGCTCCTTGGCTTTGGGAGCAGTCGCTGGACGTTCGGCACGTTGGCTGGAGAGTGCTTCTCAGGCCGCGACCTGCAACCGGGCAGGTACCTCCCAGGTTCCCGGCCCAACGAAAGCCCCCAGACCCAAATGGAGAGGGGCTGCTTGGGGGCCCCCTGGGGCCCCTTCAGGCCAGCTAGGTCTTTGGGTCCTGGCTCCTTCGCTTTGGGAGCAGTCGCTGGACGTTCGGCACGTTGGCCGGAGAGTGCTTCTCGGGCCGCGACCTGCAACCGGGCAGGTACCTCCCAGGTTCCCGGCCCAACGAAAGCCCCCAGACCCAAATGGAGAGGGGCTGCTTGGGGGCCCCCTGGGGCCCCTTCAGGCCAGCTAGGTCTTTGGGTCCTGGCTCCTTCGCTTTGGGAGCAGTCGCTGGACGTTCGGCACGTTGGCCGGAGAGTGCTTCTCGGGCCGCGACCTGCAACCGGGCAGGTACCTCCCAGGTTCCCGGCCCAACGAAAGCCCCCAGACCCAAATGGAGAGGGGCTGCTTGGGGGCCCCCTGGGGCCCCTTCAGGCCAGCTAGGTCTTTGGGTCCTGGCTCCTTCGCTTTGGGAGCAGTCGCTGGACGTTCGGCACGTTGGCCGGAGAGTGCTTCTCGGGCCGCGACCTGCAACCGGGCAGGTACCTCCCAGGTTCCCGGCCCAACGAAAGCCCCCAGACCCAAATGGAGAGGGGCTGCTTGGGGGCCCCCTGGGGCCCCTTCAGGCCAGCTAGGTCTTTGGGTCCTGGCTCCTTCGCTTTGGGAGCAGTCGCTGGACGTTCGGCACGTTGGCTGGAGAGTGCTTCTCAGGCCGCGACCTGCAACCGGGCAGGTACCTCCCAGGTTCCCGGCCCAACGAAAGCCCCCAGACCCAAATGGAGAGGGGCTGCTTGGGGGCCCCCTGGGGCCCCTTCAGGCCAGCTAGGTCTTTGGGTCCTGGCTCCTTCGCTTTGGGAGCAGTCGCTGGACGTTCGGCACGTTGGCCGGAGAGTGCTTCTCGGGCCGCGACCTGCAACCGGGCAGGTACCTCCCAGGTTCCCGGCCCAACGAAAGCCCCCAGACCCAAATGGAGAGGGGCTGCTTGGGGGCCCCCTGGGGCCCCTTCAGGCCAGCTAGGTCTTTGGGTCCTGGCTCCTTCGCTTTGGGAGCAGTCGCTGGACGTTCGGCACGTTGGCCGGAGAGTGCTTCTCGGGCCGCGACCTGCAACCGGGCAGGTACCTCCCAGGTTCCCGGCCCAACGAAAGCCCCCAGACCCAAATGGAGAGGGGCTGCTTGGGGGCCCCCTGGGGCCCCTTCAGGCCAGCTAGGTCTTTGGGTCCTGGCTCCTTCGCTTTGGGAGCAGTCGCTGGACGTTTGGCACGTTGGCCGGAGAGTGCTTCTCGGGCCGCGACCTGCAACCGGGCAGGTACCTCCCAGGTTCCCGGCCCAACGAATGCCCCCAGACCCAAATGGAGAGGGGCTGCTTGGGGGCCCCCTGGGGCCCCTTCAGGCCAGCTAGGTCTTTGGGACCTGGCTGCTTCGCTTTGGGAGCAGTCGCTGGACGTTCGGCACGTTGGCCGGAGAGTGCTTCTCGGGCCGCGACCTGCAACCGGGCAGGTACCTCCCAGGTTCCCGGCCCAACGAAAGCCCCCAGACCCAAATGGAGAGGGGCTGCTTGGGGGCCCCCTGGGGCCCCTTCAGGCCAGCTAGGTCTTTGGGTCCTGGCTCCTTCGCTTTGGGAGCAGTCGCTGGACGTTTGGCACGTTGGCCGGAGAGTGCTTCTCGGGCCGCGACCTGCAACCGGGCAGGTACCTCCCAGGTTCCCGGCCCAACGAAAGCCCCCAGACCCAAATGGAGAGGGGCTGCTTGGGGGCCCCCTGGGGCCCCTTCAGGCCAGCTAGGTCTTTGGGTCCTGGCTCCTTCGCTTTGGGAGCAGTCGCTGGACGTTTGGCACGTTGGCCGGAGAGTGCTTCTCGGGCCGCGACCTGCAACCGGGCAGGTACCTCCCAGGTTCCCGGCCCAACGAAAGCCCCCAGACCCAAATGGAGAGGGGCTGCTTGGGGGCCCCCTGGGGCCCCTTCAGGCCAGCTAGGTCTTTGGGTCCTGGCTCCTTCGCTTTGGGAGCAGTCGCTGGACGTTCGGCACGTTGGCCGGAGAGTGCTTCTCGGGCCGCGACCTGCAACCGGGCAGGTACCTCCCAGGTTCCCGGCCCAACGAAAGCCCCCAGACCCGAATGGAGAGGGGCTGCTTGGGGGCCCCCTGGGGCCCCTTCAGGCCAGCTAGGTCTTTGGGTCCTGGCTCCTTCGCTTTGGGAGCAGTCGCTGGACGTTCGGCACGTTGGCCGGAGAGTGCTTCTCGGGCCGCGACCTGCAACCGGGCAGGTACCTCCCAGGTTCCCGGCCCAACGAAAGCCCCCAGACCCAAATGGAGAGGGGCTGCTTGGGGGCCCCCTGGGGCCCCTTCAGGCCAGCTAGGTCTTTGGGTCCTGGCTCCTTCGCTTTGGGAGCAGTCGCTGGACGTTTGGCACGTTGGCCGGAGAGTGCTTCTCGGGCCGCGACCTGCAACCGGGCAGGTACCTCCCAGGTTCCCGGCCCAACGAAAGCCCCCAGACCCAAATGGAGAGGGGCTGCTTGGGGGCCCCCTGGGGCCCCTTCAGGCCAGCTAGGTCTTTGTGTCCTGGCTCCTTCGCTTTGGGAGCAGTCGCTGGACGTTCGGCACGTTGGCTGGAGAGTGCTTCTCAGGCCGCGACCTGCAACCGGGCAGGTACCTCCCAGGTTCCCGGCCCAACGAAAGCCCCCAGACCCAAATGGAGAGGGGCTGCTTGGGGGCCCCCTGGGGCCCCTTCAGGCCAGCTAGGTCTTTGGGTCCTGGCTCCTTCGCTTTGGGAGCAGTCGCTGGACGTTCGGCACGTTGGCCGGAGAGTGCTTCTCGGGCCGCGACCTGCAACCGGGCAGGTACCTCCCAGGTTCCCGGCCCAATGAAAGCCCCCAGACCCAAATGGAGAGGGGCTGCTTGGGGGCCCCCTGGGGCCCCTTCAGGCCAGCTAGGTCTTTGGGTCCTGGCTCCTTCGCTTTGGGAGCAGTCGCTGGACGTTCGGCACGTTGGCCGGAGAGTGCTTCTCGGGCCGCGACCTGCAACCGGGCAGGTACCTCCCAGGTTCCCGGCCCAACGAAAGCCCCCAGACCCAAATGGAGAGGGGCTGCTTGGGGGCCCCCTGGGGCCCCTTCAGGCCAGCTAGGTCTTTGGGTCCTGGCTCCTTCGCTTTGGGAGCAGTCGCTGGACGTTCGGCACGTTGGCCGGAGAGTGCTTCTCGGGCCGCGACCTGCAACCGGGCAGGTACCTCCCAGGTTCCCGGCCCAACGAAAGCCCCCAGACCCAAATGGAGAGGGGCCGCTTGGGGGCCCCCTGGGGCCCCTTCAGGCCAGCTAGGTCTTTGGGTCCTGGCTCCTTCGCTTTGGGAGCAGTCGCTGGACGTTCGGCACGTTGGCCGGAGAGTGCTTCTCGGGCCGCGACCTGCAACCGGGCAGGTACCTCCCAGGTTCCCGGCCCAACGAAAGCCCCCAGACCCAAATGGAGAGGGGCTGCTTGGGGGCCCCCTGGGGCCCCTTCAGGCCAGCTAGGTCTTTGGGTCCTGGCTCCTTCGCTTTGGGAGCAGTCGCTGGACGTTTGGCACGTTGGCCGGAGAGTGCTTCTCGGGCCGCGACCTGCAACCGGGCAGGTACCTCCCAGGTTCCCGGGCCAACGAAAGCCCCCAGACCCGAATGGAGAGGGGCTGCTTGGGGGCCCCCTGGGGCCCCTTCAGGCCAGCTAGGTCTTTGGGTCCTGGCTCCTTCGCTTTGGGAGCAGTCGCTGGACGTTCGGCACGTTGGCCGGAGAGTGCTTCTCGGGCCGCGACCTGCAACCGGGCAGGTACCTCCCAGGTTCCCGGCCCAACGAAAGCCCCCAGACCCAAATGGAGAGGGGCTGCTTGGGGGCCCCCTGGGGCCCCTTCAGGCCAGCTAGGTCTTTGGGTCCTGGCTCCTTCGCTTTGGGAGCAGTCGCTGGACGTTTGGCACGTTGGCCGGAGAGTGCTTCTCGGGCCGCGACCTGCAACCGGGCAGGTACCTCCCAGGTTCCCGGCCCAACGAAAGCCCCCAGACCCAAATGGAGAGGGGCTGCTTGGGGGCCCCCTGGGGCCCCTTCAGGCCAGCTAGGTCTTTGGGTCCTGGCTCCTTCGCTTTGGGAGCAGTCGCTGGACGTTTGGCACGTTGGCCGGAGAGTGCTTCTCGGGCCGCGACCTGCAACCGGGCAGGTACCTCCCAGGTTCCCGGCCCAACGAAAGCCCCCAGACCCAAATGGAGAGGGGCTGCTTGGGGGCCCCCTGGGGCCACTTCAGGCCAGCTAGGTCTTTGGGACCTGGCTCCTTCGCTTTGGGAGCAGTCGCTGGACGTTCGGCACGTTGGCCGGAGAGTGCTTCTCGGGCCGCGACCTGCAACCGGGCAGGTACCTCCCAGGTTCCCGGCCCAACGAAAGCCCCCAGACCCAAATGGAGAGGGGCTGCTTGGGGGCCCCCTGGGGCCCCTTCAGGCCAGCTAGGTCTTTGGGTCCTGGCTCCTTCGCTTTGGGAGCAGTCGCTGGACGTTTGGCACGTTGGCCGGAGAGTGCTTCTCGGGCCGCGACCTGCAACCGGGCAGGTACCTCCCAGGTTCCCGGCCCAACGAAAGCCCCCAGACCCAAATGGAGAGGGGCTGCTTGGGGGCCCCCTAGGGCCCCTTCAGGCCAGCTAGGTCTTTGGGTCCTGGCTCCTTCGCTTTGGGAGCAGTTGCTGGACGTTCGGCACGTTGGCCGGAGAGTGCTTCTCGGGCCGCGACCTGCAACCGGGCAGGTACCTCCCAGGTTCCCGGCCCAACGAAAGCCCCCAGACCCAAATGGAGAGGGGCTGCTTGGGGGCCCCCTGGGGCCCCTTCAGGCCAGCTAGGTCTTTGGGTCCTGGCTCCTTCGCTTTGGGAGCAGTCGCTGGACGTTCGGCACGTTGGCCGGAGAGTGCTTCTCGGGCCGCGACCTGCAACCGGGCAGGTACCTCCCAGGTTCCCGGCCCAACGAAAGCCCCCAGACCCAAATGGAGAGGGGCTGCTTGGGGCCCCCCTGGGGCCCCTTCAGGCCAGCTAGGTCTTTGGGTCCTGGCTCCTTCGCTTTGGGAGCAGTCGCTGGACGTTTGGCACGTTGGCCGGAGAGTGCTTCTCGGGCCGCGACCTGCAACCGGGCAGGTACCTCCCAGGTTCCCGGCCCAACGAAAGCCCCCAGACCCAAATGGAGAGGGGCTGCTTGGGGGCCCCCTGGGGCCCCTTCAGGCCAGCTAGGTCTTTGGGTCCTGGCTCCTTCGCTTTGGGAGCAGTCGCTGGACGTTGGGCACGTTGGCCGGAGAGTGCTTCTCGGGCCGCGACCTGCAACCGGGCAGGTACCTCCCAGGTTCCCAACCCAACGAAAGCCCCCAGACCCAAATGGAGAGGGGCTGCTTGGGGGCCCCCTGGGGCCCCTTCAGGCCAGCTAGGTCTTTGGGTCCTGGCTCCTTCGCTTTGGGAGCAGTCGCTGGACGTTTGGCACGTTGGCCGGAGAGTGCTTCTCGGGCCGCGACCTGCAACCGGGCAGGTACCTCCCAGGTTCCCGGCCCAACGAAAGCCCCCAGACCCAAATGGAGAGGGGCTGCTTGGGGGCCCCCTGGGGCCCCTTCAGGCCAGCTAGGTCTTTGGGTCCTGGCTCCTTCGCTTTGGGAGCAGTCGCTGGACGTTCGGCAGGTTGGCCGGAGAGTGCTTCTCGGGCCGCGACCTGCAACCGGGCAGGTACCTCCCAGGTTCCCGGCCCAACGAAAGCCCCCAGACCCAAATGGAGAGGGGCTGCTTGGGGGCCCCCTGGGGCCCCTTCAGGCCAGCTAGGTCTTTGGGACCTGGCTGCTTCGCTTTGGGAGCAGTCGCTGGACGTTCGGCACGTTGGCCGGAGAGTGCTTCTCGGGCCGCGACCTGCAACCGGGCAGGTACCTCCCAGGTTCCCGGCCCAACGAAAGCCCCCAGACCCAAATGGAGAGGGGCTGCTTGGGGGCCCCCTGGGGCCCCTTCAGGCCAGCTAGGTCTTTGGGTCCTGGCTCCTTCGCTTTGGGAGCAGTCGCTGGACGTTTGGCACGTTGGCCGGAGAGTGCTTCTCGGGCCGCGACCTGCAACCGGGCAGGTACCTCCCAGGTTCCCGGCCCAACGAAAGCCCCCAGACCCAAATGGAGAGGGGCCGCTTGGGGGCCCCCTGGGGCCCCTTCAGGCCAGCTAGGTCTTTGGGTCCTGGCTCCTTCGCTTTGGGAGCAGTCGCTGGACGTTTGGCACGTTGGCCGGAGAGTGCTTCTCGGGCCGCGACCTGCAACCGGGCAGGTACCTCCCAGGTTCCCGGCCCAACGAAAGCCCCCAGACCCAAATGGAGAGGGGCTGCTTGGGGGCCCCCTGGGGCCCCTTCAGGCCAGCTAGGTCTTTGGGTCCTGGCTCCTTCGCTTTGGGAGCAGTCGCTGGACGTTTGGCACGTTGGCCGGAGAGTGCTTCTCGGGCCGCGACCTGCAACCGGGCAGGTACCTCCCAGGTTCCCGGGCCAACGAAAGCCCCCAGACCCGAATGGAGAGGGGCTGCTTGGGGGCCCCCTGGGGCCCCTTCAGGCCAGCTAGGTCTTTGGGTCCTGGCTCCTTCGCTTTGGGAGCAGTCGCTGGACGTTCGGCACGTTGGCCGGAGAGTGCTTCTCGAGCCGCGACCTGCAACCGGGCAGGTACCTCCCAGGTTCCCGGCCCAACGAAAGCCCCCAGACCCAAATGGAGAGGGGCTGCTTGGGGGCCCCCTGGGGCCCCTTCAGGCCAGCTAGGTCTTTGGGTCCTGGCTCCTTCGCTTTGGGAGCAGTCGCTGGACGTTTGGCACGTTGGCCGGAGAGTGCTTCTCGGGCCGCGACCTGCAACCGGGCAGGTACCTCCCAGGTTCCCGGCCCAACGAAAGCCCCCAGACCCAAATGGAGAGGGGCTGCTTGGGGGCCCCCTGGGGCCCCTTCAGGCCAGCTAGGTCTTTGGGACCTGGCTCCTTCGCTTTGGGAGCAGTCGCTGGACGTTCGGCACGTTGGCCGGAGAGTGCTTCTCGGGCCGCGACCTGCAACCGGGCAGGTACCTCCCAGGTTCCCGGCCCAACGAAAGCCCCCAGACCCAAATGGAGAGGGGCTGCTTGGGGGCCCCCTGGGGCCCCTTCAGGCCAGCTAGGTCTTTGGGTCCTGGCTCCTTCGCTTTGGGAGCAGTCGCTGGACGTTCGGCACGTTGGCCGGAGAGTGCTTCTCGGGCCGCGACCTGCAACCGGGCAGGTACCTCCCAGGTTCCCGGCCCAACGAAAGCCCCCAGACCCAAATGGAGAGGGGCCGCTTGGGGGCCCCCTGGGGCCCCTTCAGGCCAGCTAGGTCTTTGGGTCCTGGCTCCTTCGCTTTGGGAGCAGTCGCTGGACGTTCGGCACGTTGGCCGGAGAGTGCTTCTCGGGCCGCGACCTGCAACCGGGCAGGTACCTCCCAGGTTCCCGGCCCAACGAAAGCCCCCAGACCCAAATGGAGAGGGGCTGCTTGGGGGCCCCCTGGGGCCCCTTCAGGCCAGCTAGGTCTTTGGGTCCTGGCTCCTTCGCTTTGGGAGCAGTCGCTGGACGTTTGGCACGTTGGCCGGAGAGTGCTTCTCGGGCCGCGACCTGCAACCGGGCAGGTACCTCCCAGGTTCCCGGCCCAACGAAAGCCCCCAGACCCGAATGGAGAGGGGCTGCTTGGGGGCCCCCTGGGGCCCCTTCAGGCCAGCTAGGTCTTTGGGTCCTGGCTCCTTCGCTTTGGGAGCAGTCGCTGGACGTTCGGCACGTTGGCCGGAGAGTGCTTCTCGGGCCGCGACCTGCAACCGGGCAGGTACCTCCCAGGTTCCCGGCCCAACGAAAGCCCCCAGACCCAAATGGAGAGGGGCTGCTTGGGGGCCCCCTGGGGCCCCTTCAGGCCAGCTAGGTCTTTGGGTCCTGGCTCCTTCGCTTTGGGAGCAGTCGCTGGACGTTTGGCACGTTGGCCGGAGAGTGCTTCTCGGGCCGCGACCTGCAACCGGGCAGGTACCTCCCAGGTTCCCGGCCCAACGAAAGCCCCCAGACCCAAATGGAGAGGGGCTGCTTGGGCGCCCCCTGGGGCCCCTTCAGGCCAGCTAGGTCTTTGGGTCCTGGCTCCTTCGCTTTGGGAGCAGTTGCTGGACGTTCGGCACGTTGGCCGGAGAGTGCTTCTCGGGCCGCGACCTGCAACCGGGCAGGTACCTCCCAGGTTCCCGGCCCAACGAAAGCCCCCAGACCCAAATGGAGAGGGGCTGCTTGGGGGCCCCCTGGGGCCCCTTCAGGCCAGCTAGGTCTTTGGGTCCTGGCTCCTTCGCTTTGGGAGCAGTCGCTGGACGTTTGGCACGTTGGCCGGAGAGTGCTTCTCGGGCCGCGACCTGCAACCGGGCAGGTACCTCCCAGGTTCCCGGCCCAACGAAAGCCCCCAGACCCAAATGGAGAGGGGCTGCTTGGGGGCCCCCTGGGGCCCCTTCAGGCCAGCTAGGTCTTTGGGTCCTGGCTCCTTCGCTTTGGGAGCAGTCGCTGGACGTTTGGCACGTTGGCCGGAGAGTGCTTCTCGGGCCGCGACCTGCAACCGGGCAGGTACCTCCCAGGTTCCCGGCCCAACGAAAGCCCCCAGACCCAAATGGAGAGGGGCTGCTTGGGGGCCCCCTGGGGCCCCTTCAGGCCAGCTAGGTCTTTGGGTCCTGGCTCCTTCGCTTTGGGAGCAGTCGCTGGACGTTCGGCACGTTGGCCGGAGAGTGCTTCTCGAGCCGCGACCTGCAACCGGGCAGGTACCTCCCAGGTTCCCGGCCCAACGAAAGCCCCCAGACCCAAATGGAGAGGGGCTGCTTGGGGGCCCCCTGGGGCCCCTTCAGGCCAGCTAGGTCTTTGGGTCCTGGCTCCTTCGCTTTGGGAGCAGTCGCTGGACGTTTGGCACGTTGGCCGGAGAGTGCTTCTCGGGCCGCGACCTGCAACCGGGCAGGTACCTCCCAGGTTCCCGGCCCAACGAAAGCCCCCAGACCCAAATGGAGAGGGGCTGCTTGGGGGCCCCCTGGGGCCCCTTCAGGCCAGCTAGGTCTTTGGGACCTGGCTGCTTCGCTTTGGGAGCAGTCGCTGGACGTTCGGCACGTTGGCCGGAGAGTGCTTCTCGGGCCGCGACCTGCAACCGGGCAGGTACCTCCCAGGTTCCCGGCCCAACGAAAGCCCCCAGACCCAAATGGAGAGGGGCTGCTTGGGGGCCCCCTGGGGCCCCTTCAGGCCAGCTAGGTCTTTGGGTCCTGGCTCCTTCGCTTTGGGAGCAGTCGCTGGACGTTCGGCACGTTGGCCGGAGAGTGCTTCTCGGGCCGCGACCTGCAACCGGGCAGGTACCTCCCAGGTTCCCGGCCCAACGAAAGCCCCCAGACCCAAATGGAGAGGGGCCGCTTGGGGGCCCCCTGGGGCCCCTTCAGGCCAGCTAGGTCTTTGGGTCCTGGCTCCTTCGCTTTGGGAGCAGTCGCTGGACGTTCGGCACGTTGGCCGGAGAGTGCTTCTCGGGCCGCGACCTGCAACCGGGCAGGTACCTCCCAGGTTCCCGGCCCAACGAAAGCCCCCAGACCCAAATGGAGAGGGGCTGCTTGGGGGCCCCCTGGGGCCCCTTCAGGCCAGCTAGGTCTTTGGGTCCTGGCTCCTTCGCTTTGGGAGCAGTCGCTGGACGTTTGGCACGTTGGCCGGAGAGTGCTTCTCGGGCCGCGACCTGCAACCGGGCAGGTACCTCCCAGGTTCCCGGCCCAACGAAAGCCCCCAGACCCAAATGGAGAGGGGCTGCTTGGGGGCCCCCTGGGGCCCCTTCAGGCCAGCTAGGTCTTTGGGTCCTGGCTCCTTCGCTTTGGGAGCAGTCGCTGGACGTTCGGCACGTTGGCCGGAGAGTGCTTCTCGGGCCGCAACCTGCAACCGGGCAGGTACCTCCCAGGTTCCCGGCCCAACGAAAGCCCCCAGACCCAAATGGAGAGGGGCTGCTTGGGGGCCCCCTGGGGCCCCTTCAGGCCAGCTAGGTCTTTGGGTCCTGGCTCCTTCGCTTTGGGAGCAGTCGCTGGACGTTCGGCACGTTGGCCGGAGAGTGCTTCTCGGGCCGCGACCTGCAACCGGGCAGGTACCTCCCAGGTTCCCGGCCCAACGAAAGCCCCCAGACCCAAATGGAGAGGGGCTGCTTGGGGGCCCCCTGGGGCCCCTTCAGGCCAGCTAGGTCTTTGGGACCTGGCTGCTTCGCTTTGGGAGCAGTCGCTGGACGTTCGGCACGTTGGCCGGAGAGTGCTTCTCGGGCCGCGACCTGCAACCGGGCAGGTACCTCCCAGGTTCCCGGCCCAACGAAAGCCCCCAGACCCAAATGGAGAGGGGCTGCTTGGGGGCCCCCTGGGGCCCCTTCAGGCCAGCTAGGTCTTTGGGTCCTGGCTCCTTCGCTTTGGGAGCAGTCGCTGGACGTTTGGCACGTTGGCCGGAGAGTGCTTCTCGGGCCGCGACCTGCAACCGGGCAGGTACCTCCCAGGTTCCCGGCCCAACGAAAGCCCCCAGACCCAAATGGAGAGGGGCTGCTTGGGGGCCCCCTGGGGCCCCTTCAGGCCAGCTAGGTCTTTGGGTCCTGGCTCCTTCGCTTTGGGAGCAGTTGCTGGACGTTCGGCACGTTGGCCGGAGAGTGCTTCTCGGGCCGCGACCTGCAACCGGGCAGGTACCTCCCAGGTTACCGGCCCAACGAAAGCCCCCAGACCCAAATGGAGAGGGGCTGCTTGGGGGCCCCCTGGGGCCCCTTCAGGCCAGCTAGGTCTTTGGGTCCTGGCTCCTTCGCTTTGGGAGCAGTCGCTGGACGTTTGGCACGTTGGCCGGAGAGTGCTTCTCGGGCCGCGACCTGCAACCGGGCAGGTACCTCCCAGGTTCCCGGCCCAACGAAAGCCCCCAGACCCAAATGGAGAGGGGCTGCTTGGGGGCCCCCTGGGGCCCCTTCAGGCCAGCTAGGTCTTTGGGTCCTGGCTCCTTCGCTTTGGGAGCAGTCGCTGGACGTTCGGCACGTTGGCCTGAGAGTGCTTCTCGAGCCGCGACCTGCAACCGGGCAGGTACCTCCCAGGTTCCCGGCCCAACGAAAGCCCCCAGACCCAAATGGAGAGGGGCTGCTTGGGGGCCCCCTGGGGCCCCTTCAGGCCAGCTAGGTCTTTGGGTCCTGGCTCCTTCGCTTTGGGAGCAGTCGCTGGACGTTCGGCACGTTGGCCGGAGAGTGCTTCTCGGGCCGCGACCTGCAACCGGGCAGGTACCTCCCAGGTTCCCGGCCCAACGAAAGCCCCCAGACCCAAATGGAGAGGGGCTGCTTGGGGGCCCCCTGGGGCCCCTTCAGGCCAGCTAGGTCTTTGGGTCCTGGCTCCTTCGCTTTGGGAGCAGTCGCTGGACGTTTGGCACGTTGGCCGGAGAGTGCTTCTCGGGCCGCGACCTGCAACCGGGCAGGTACCTCCCAGGTTCCCGGCCCAACGAAAGCCCCCAGACCCAAATGGAGAGGGGCTGCTTGGGGGCCCCCTGGGGCCCCTTCAGGCCAGCTAGGTCTTTGGGTCCTGGCTCCTTCGCTTTGGGAGCAGTCGCTGGACGTTTGGCACGTTGGCCGGAGAGTGCTTCTCGGGCCGCGACCTGCAACCGGGCAGGTACCTCCCAGGTTCCCGGCCCAACGAAAGCCCCCAGACCCAAATGGAGAGGGGCTGCTTGGGGGCCCCCTGGGGCCCCTTCAGGCCAGCTAGGTCTTTGGGTCCTGGCTCCTTCGCTTTGGGAGCAGTCGCTGGACGTTTGGCACGTTGGCCGGAGAGTGCTTCTCGGGCCGCGACCTGCAACCGGGCAGGTACCTCCCAGGTTCCCGGCCCAACGAAAGCCCCCAGACCCAAATGGAGAGGGGCTGCTTGGGGGCCCCCTGGGGCCCCTTCAGGCCAGCTAGGTCTTTGGGTCCTGGCTCCTTCGCTTTGGGAGCAGTCGCTGGACGTTTGGCACGTTGGCCGGAGAGTGCTTCTCGGGCCGCGACCTGCAACCGGGCAGGTACCTCCCAGGTTCCCGGCCCAACGAAAGCCCCCAGACCCGAATGGAGAGGGGCTGCTTGGGGGCCCCCTGGGGCCCCTTCAGGCCAGCTAGGTCTTTGGGTCCTGGCTCCTTCGCTTTGGGAGCAGTCGCTGGACGTTCGGCACGTTGGCCGGAGAGTGCTTCTCGGGCCGCGACCTGCAACCGGGCAGGTACCTCCCAGGTTCCCGGCCCAACGAAAGCCCCCAGACCCAAATGGAGAGGGGCTGCTTGGGGGCCCCCTGGGGCCCCTTCAGGCCAGCTAGGTCTTTGGGTCCTGGCTCCTTCGCTTTGGGAGCAGTCGCTGGACGTTTGGCACATTGGCCGGAGAGTGCTTCTCGGGCCGCGACCTGCAACCGGGCAGGTACCTCCCAGGTTCCCGGCCCAACGAAAGCCCCCAGACCCGAATGGAGAGGGGCTGCTTGGGGGCCCCCTGGGGCCCCTTCAGGCCAGCTAGGTCTTTGGGTCCTGGCTCCTTCGCTTTGGGAGCAGTCGCTGGACGTTTGGCACGTTGGCCGGAGAGTGCTTCTCGGGCCGCGACCTGCAACCGGGCAGGTACCTCCCAGGTTCCCGGCCCAACGAAAGCCCCCAGACCCAAATGGAGAGGGGCTGCTTGGGGGCCCCCTGGGGCCCCTTCAGGCCAGCTAGGTCTTTGGGACCTGGCTGCTTCGCTTTGGGAGCAGTCGCTGGACGTTCGGCACGTTGGCCGGAGAGTGCTTCTCGGGCCGCGACCTGCAACCGGGCAGGTACCTCCCAGGTTCCCGGCCCAACGAAAGCCCCCAGACCCAAATGGAGAGGGGCTGCTTGGGGGCCCCCTGGGGCCCCTTCAGGCCAGCTAGGTCTTTGGGTCCTGGCTCCTTCGCTTTGGGAGCAGTCGCTGGACGTTTGGCACGTTGGCCGGAGAGTGCTTCTCGGGCCGCGACCTGCAACCGGGCAGGTACCTCCCAGGTTCCCGGCCCAACGAAAGCCCCCAGACCCAAATGGAGAGGGGCTGCTTGGGGGCCCCCTGGGGCCCCTTCAGGCCAGCTAGGTCTTTGGGTCCTGGCTCCTTCGCTTTGGGAGCAGTCGCTGGACGTTTGGCACGTTGGCCGGAGAGTGCTTCTCGGGCCGCGACCTGCAACCGGGCAGGTACCTCCCAGGTTCCCGGCCCAACGAAAGCCCCCAGACCCAAATGGAGAGGGGCTGCTTGGGGGCCCCCTGGGGCCCCTTCAGGCCAGCTAGGTCTTTGGGTCCTGGCTCCTTCGCTTTGGGAGCAGTCGCTGGACGTTTGGCACGTTGGCCGGAGAGTGCTTCTTGGGCCGCGACCTGCAACCGGGCAGGTACCTCCCAGGTTCCCGGGCCAACGAAAGCCCCCAGACCCAAATGGAGAGGGGCTGCTTGGGGGCCCCCTGGGGCCCCTTCAGGCCAGCTAGGTCTTTGGGTCCTGGCTCCTTCGCTTTGGGAGCAGTCGCTGGACGTTCGGCACGTTGGCCGGAGAGTGCTTCTCGGGCCGCGACCTGCAACCGGGCAGGTACCTCCCAGGTTCCCGGCCCAACGAAAGCCCCCAGACCCAAATGGAGAGGGGCTGCTTGGGGGCCCCCTGGGGCCCCTTCAGGCCAGCTAGGTCTTTGGGTCCTGGCTCCTTCGCTTTGGGAGCAGTTGCTGGACGTTTGGCACGTTGGCCGGAGAGTACTTCTCGGGCCGCGTCCTGCAACCGGGCAGGTACCTCCCAGGTTCCCGGCCCAACGAAAGCCC
>NW_028168417.1:57500-64372 GCF_964237585.1 Gallinula chloropus
GGGCCGCGACCTGCAACCGGGCAGGTACCTCCCAGGTTCCCGGCCCAACGAAAGCCCCCAGACCCAAATGGAGAGGGGCTGCTTGGGGGCCCCCTGGGGCCCCTTCAGGCCAGCTAGGTCTTTGGGTCCTGGCTCCTTCGCTTTGGGAGCAGTCGCTGGACGTTTGGCACGTTGGCCGGAGAGTGCTTCTCGGGCCGCGACCTGCAACCGGGCAGGTACCTCCCAGGTTCCCGGCCCAACGAAAGCCCCCAGACCCAAATGGAGAGGGGCTGCTTGGGGGCCCCCTGGGGCCCCTTCAGGCCAGCTAGGTCTTTGGGTCCTGGCTCCTTCGCTTTGGGAGCAGTCGCTGGACGTTCGGCACGTTGGCCGGAGAGTGCTTCTCGGGCCGCGACCTGCAACCGGGCAGGTACCTCCCAGGTTCCCGGCCCAACGAAAGCCCCCAGACCCAAATGGAGAGGGGCTGCTTGGGGGCCCCCTGGGGCCCCTTCAGGCCAGCTAGGTCTTTGGGTCCTGGCTCCTTCGCTTTGGGAGCAGTCGCTGGACGTTCGGCACGTTGGCCGGAGAGTGCTTCTCGGGCCGCGACCTGCAACCGGGCAGGTACCTCCCCAGGTTCCCGGCCCAACGAAAGCCCCCAGACCCAAATGGAGAGGGGCTGCTTGGGGGCCCCCTGGGGGCCCCTTCAGGCCAGCTAGGTCTTTGGGTCCTGGCTGCTTCGCTTTGGGAGCAGTCGCTGGACGTTCGGCACGTTGGCCGGAGAGTGCTTCTCGGGCCGCGACCTGCAACCGGGCAGGTACCTCCCAGGTTCCCGGCCCAACGAAAGCCCCCAGACCCAAATGGAGAGGGGCTGCTTGGGGGCCCCCTGGGGCCCCTTCAGGCCAGCTAGGTCTTTGGGTCCTGGCTCCTTCGCTTTGGGAGCAGTCGCTGGACGTTTGGCACGTTGGCCGGAGAGTGCTTCTCGGGCCGCGACCTGCAACCGGGCAGGTACCTCCCAGGTTCCCGGCCCAACGAAAGCCCCCAGACCCAAATGGAGAGGGGCTGCTTGGGGGCCCCCTGGGGCCCCTTCAGGCCAGCTAGGTCTTTGGGTCCTGGCTCCTTCGCTTTGGGAGCAGTCGCTGGATGTTCGGCACGTTGGCCGGAGAGTGCTTCTCGGGCCGTGACCTGCAACCGGGCAGGTACCTCCCAGGTTCCCGGCCCAACGAAAGCCCCCAGACCCAAATGGAGAGGGGCTGCTTGGGGGCCCCCTGGGGCCCCTTCAGGCCAGCTAGGTCTTTGGGTCCTGGCTCCTTCGCTTTGGGAGCAGTCGCTGGACGTTCGGCACGTTGGCCGGAGAGTGCTTCTCGGGCCGTGACCTGCAACCGGGCAGGTACCTCCCAGGTTCCCGGCCCAACGAAAGCCCCCAGACCCAAATGGAGAGGGGCTGCTTGGGGGCCCCCTGGGGCCCCTTCAGGCCAGCTAGGTCTTTGGGTCCTGGCTCCTTCGCTTTGGGAGCAGTCGCTGGACGTTTGGCACGTTGGCCGGAGAGTGCTTCTCGGGCCGCGACCTGCAACCGGGCAGGTACCTCCCAGGTTCCCGGCCCAACGAAAGCCCCCAGACCCAAATGGAGAGGGGCTGCTTGGGGGCCCCCTGGGGCCCCTTCAGGCCAGCTAGGTCTTTGGGTCCTGGCTCCTTCGCTTTGGGAGCAGTCGCTGGACGTTTGGCACGTTGGCCGGAGAGTGCTTCTCGGGCCGCGACCTGCAACCGGGCAGGTACCTCCCAGGTTCCCGGCCCAACGAAAGCCCCCAGACCCAAATGGAGAGGGGCTGCTTGGGGGCCCCCTGGGGCCCCTTCAGGCCAGCTAGGTCTTTGGGTCCTGGCTCCTTCGCTTTGGGAGCAGTCGCTGGACGTTCGGTACGTTGGCCGGAGAGTGCTTCTCGGGCCGCGACCTGCAACCGGGCAGGTACCTCCCAGGTTCCCGGCCCAACGAAAGCCCCCAGACCCAAATGGAGAGGGGCTGCTTGGGGGCCCCCTGGGGCCCCTTCAGGCCAGCTAGGTCTTTGGGTCCTGGCTCCTTCGCTTTGGGAGCAGTCGCTGGACGTTTGGCACGTTGGCCGGAGAGTGCTTCTCGGGCCGCGACCTGCAACCGGGCAGGTACCTCCCAGGTTCCCGGCCCAACGAAAGCCCCCAGACCCAAATGGAGAGGGGCTGCTTGGGGGCCCCCTGGGGCCCCTTCAGGCCAGCTAGGTCTTTGGGTCCTGGCTCCTTCGCTTTGGGAGCAGTCGCTGGACGTTCGGCACGTTGGCCGGAGAGTGCTTCTCGGGCCGCGACCTGCAACCGGGCAGGTACCTCCCAGGTTCCCGGCCCAACGAAAGCCCCCAGACCCAAATGGAGAGGGGCTGCTTGGGGGCCCCCTGGGGCCCCTTCAGGCCAGCTAGGTCTTTGGGTCCTGGCTCCTTCGCTTTGGGAGCAGTCGCTGGACGTTCGGCACGTTGGCCGGAGAGTGCTTCTCGGGCCGCGACCTGCAACCGGGCAGGTACCTCCCAGGTTCCCGGCCCAACGAAAGCCCCCAGACCCAAATGGAGAGGGGCTGCTTGGGGGCCCCCTGGGGCCCCTTCAGGCCAGCTAGGTCTTTGGGTCCTGGCTCCTTCGCTTTGGGAGCAGTCGCTGGACGTTTGGCACGTTGGCCGGAGAGTGCTTCTCGGGCCGCGACCTGCAACCGGGCAGGTACCTCCCAGGTTCCCGGCCCAACGAAAGCCCCCAGACCCAAATGGAGAGGGGCTGCTTGGGGGCCCCCTGGGGCCCCTTCAGGCCAGCTAGGTCTTTGGGTCCCTGGCTCCTTCGCTTTGGGAGCAGTCGCTGGACGTTTGGGCACGTTGGCCGGAGAGTGCTTCTCGGGCCGCGACCTGCAACCGGGCAGGTACCTCCCAGGTTCCCGGCCCAACGAAAGCCCCCAGACCCAAATGGAGAGGGGCTGCTTGGGGGCCCCCTGGGGCCCCTTCAGGCCAGCTAGGTCTTTGGGTCCTGGCTCCTTCGCTTTGGGAGCAGTCGCTGGACGTTTGGCACGTTGGCCGGAGAGTGCTTCTCGGGCCGCGACCTGCAACCGGGCAGGTACCTCCCAGGTTCCCGGCCCAACGAAAGCCCCCAGACCCAAATGGAGAGGGGCTGCTTGGGGGCCCCCTGGGGCCCCTTCAGGCCAGCTAGGTCTTTGGGTCCTGGCTCCTTCGCTTTGGGAGCAGTCGCTGGACGTTTGGCACGTTGGCCGGAGAGTGCTTCTCGGGCCGCGACCTGCAACCGGGCAGGTACCTCCCAGGTTCCCGGCCCAACGAAAGCCCCCAGACCCAAATGGAGAGGGGCTGCTTGGGGGCCCCCTGGGGCCCCTTCAGGCCAGCTAGGTCTTTGGGTCCTGGCTCCTTCGCTTTGGGAGCAGTCGCTGGACGTTTGGCACGTTGGCCGGAGAGTGCTTCTCGGGCCGCGACCTGCAACCGGGCAGGTACCTCCCAGGTTCCCGGCCCAACGAAAGCCCCCAGACCCAAATGGAGAGGGGCTGCTTGGGGGCCCCCTGGGGCCCCTTCAGGCCAGCTAGGTCTTTGGGTCCTGGCTCCTTCGCTTTGGGAGCAGTCGCTGGACGTTTGGCACGTTGGCCGGAGAGTGCTTCTCGGGCCGCGACCTGCAACCGGGCAGGTACCTCCCAGGTTCCCGGCCCAACGAAAGCCCCCAGACCCAAATGGAGAGGGGCTGCTTGGGGGCCCCCTGGGGCCCCTTCAGGCCAGCTAGGTCTTTGGGTCCTGGCTCCTTCGCTTTGGGAGCAGTCGCTGGACGTTCGGCACGTTGGCCGGAGAGTGCTTCTCGGGCCGCGACCTGCAACCGGGCAGGTACCTCCCAGGTTCCCGGCCCAACGAAAGCCCCCAGACCCAAATGGAGAGGGGCTGCTTGGGGCCCCCTGGGGCCCCTTCAGGCCAGCTAGGTCTTTGGGTCCTGGCTCCTTCGCTTTGGGAGCAGTCGCTGGACGTTTGGCACGTTGGCCGGAGAGTGCTTCTCGGGCCGCGACCTGCAACCGGGCAGGTACCTCCCAGGTTCCCGGCCCAACGAAAGCCCCCAGACCCAAATGGAGAGGGGCTGCTTGGGGGCCCCCTGGGGCCCCTTCAGGCCAGCTAGGTCTTTGGGTCCTGGCTCCTTCGCTTTGGGAGCAGTCGCTGGACGTTTGGCACGTTGGCCGGAGAGTGCTTCTCGGGCCGCGACCTGCAACCGGGCAGGTACCTCCCAGGTTCCCGGCCCAACGAAAGCCCCCAGACCCAAATGGAGAGGGGCTGCTTGGGGGCCCCCTGGGGCCCCTTCAGGCCAGCTAGGTCTTTGGGTCCTGGCTCCTTCGCTTTGGGAGCAGTCGCTGGACGTTTGGCACGTTGGCCGGAGAGTGCTTCTCGGGCCGCGACCTGCAACCGGGCAGGTACCTCCCAGGTTCCCGGCCCAACGAAAGCCCCCAGACCCAAATGGAGAGGGGCTGCTTGGGGGCCCCCTGGGGCCCCTTCAGGCCAGCTAGGTCTTTGGGTCCTGGCTCCTTCGCTTTGGGAGCAGTCGCTGGACGTTTGGCACGTTGGCCGGAGAGTGCTTCTCGGGCCGCGACCTGCAACCGGGCAGGTACCTCCCAGGTTCCCGGCCCAACGAAAGCCCCCAGACCCAAATGGAGAGGGGCTGCTTGGGGGCCCCCTGGGGCCCCTTCAGGCCAGCTAGGTCTTTGGGTCCTGGCTCCTTCGCTTTGGGAGCAGTCGCTGGACGTTCGGCACGTTGGCCGGAGAGTGCTTCTCGGGCCGCGACCTGCAACCGGGCAGGTACCTCCCAGGTTCCCGGCCCAACGAAAGCCCCCAGACCCAAATGGAGAGGGGCTGCTTGGGGGCCCCCTGGGGCCCCTTCAGGCCAGCTAGGTCTTTGGGTCCTGGCTCCTTCGCTTTGGGAGCAGTCGCTGGACGTTTGGCACGTTGGCCGGAGAGTGCTTCTCGGGCCGCGACCTGCAACCGGGCAGGTACCTCCCAGGTTCCCGGCCCAACGAAAGCCCCCAGACCCAAATGGAGAGGGGCTGCTTGGGGGCCCCCTGGGGCCCCTTCAGGCCAGCTAGGTCTTTGGGTCCTGGCTCCTTCGCTTTGGGAGCAGTCGCTGGACGTTTGGCACGTTGGCCGGAGAGTGCTTCTCGGGCCGCGACCTGCAACCGGGCAGGTACCTCCCAGGTTCCCGGCCCAACGAAAGCCCCCAGACCCAAATGGAGAGGGGCTGCTTGGGGGCCCCCTGGGGCCCCTTCAGGCCAGCTAGGTCTTTGGGTCCTGGCTCCTTCGCTTTGGGAGCAGTCGCTGGACGTTTCGGCACGTTGGCCGGAGAGTGCTTCTCGGGCCGCGACCTGCAACCGGGCAGGTACCTCCCAGGTTCCCGGCCCAACGAAAGCCCCCAGACCCAAATGGAGAGGGGCTGCTTGGGGGCCCCCTGGGGCCCCTTCAGGCCAGCTAGGTCTTTGGGTCCTGGCTCCTTCGCTTTGGGAGCAGTCGCTGGACGTTCGGCACGTTGGCCGGAGAGTGCTTCTCGGGCCGCGACCTGCAACCGGGCAGGTACCTCCCAGGTTCCCGGCCCAACGAAAGCCCCCAGACCCAAATGGAGAGGGGCTGCTTGGGGGCCCCCTGGGGCCCCTTCAGGCCAGCTAGGTCTTTGGGTCCTGGCTCCTTCGCTTTGGGAGCAGTCGCTGGACGTTCGGCACGTTGGCCGGAGAGTGCTTCTCGGGCCGCGACCTGCAACCGGGCAGGTACCTCCCAGGTTCCCGGCCCAACGAAAGCCCCCAGACCCAAATGGAGAGGGGCTGCTTGGGGGCCCCCTGGGGCCCCTTCAGGCCAGCTAGGTCTTTGGGTCCTGGCTCCTTCGCTTTGGGAGCAGTCGCTGGACGTTTCGGCACGTTGGCCGGAGAGTGCTTCTCGGGCCGCGACCTGCAACCGGGCAGGTACCTCCCAGGTTCCCGGCCCAACGAAAGCCCCCAGACCCAAATGGAGAGGGGCTGCTTGGGGGCCCCCTGGGGCCCCTTCAGGCCAGCTAGGTCTTTGGGTCCTGGCTCCTTCGCTTTGGGAGCAGTCGCTGGACGTTCGGCACGTTGGCCGGAGAGTGCTTCTCGGGCCGCGACCTGCAACCGGGCAGGTACCTCCCAGGTTCCCGGCCCAACGAAAGCCCCCAGACCCAAATGGAGAGGGGCTGCTTGGGGGCCCCCTGGGGCCCCTTCAGGCCAGCTAGGTCTTTGGGTCCTGGCTCCTTCGCTTTGGGAGCAGTCGCTGGACGTTTGGCACGTTGGCCGGAGAGTGCTTCTCGGGCCGCGACCTGCAACCGGGCAGGTACCTCCCAGGTTCCCGGCCCAACGAAAGCCCCCAGACCCAAATGGAGAGGGGCTGCTTGGGGGCCCCCTGGGGCCCCTTCAGGCCAGCTAGGTCTTTGGGTCCTGGCTCCTTCGCTTTGGGAGCAGTCGCTGGACGTTCGGCACGTTGGCCGGAGAGTGCTTCTCGGGCCGCGACCTGCAACCGGGCAGGTACCTCCCAGGTTCCCGGCCCAACGAAAGCCCCCAGACCCAAATGGAGAGGGGCTGCTTGGGGGCCCCCTGGGGCCCCTTCAGGCCAGCTAGGTCTTTGGGTCCTGGCTCCTTCGCTTTGGGAGCAGTCGCTGGACGTTTGGCACGTTGGCCGGAGAGTGCTTCTCGGGCCGCGACCTGCAACCGGGCAGGTACCTCCCAGGTCCCGGCCCAACGAAAGCCCCCAGACCCAAATGGAGAGGGGCTGCTTGGGGGCCCCCTGGGGCCCCTTCAGGCCAGCTAGGTCTTTGGGTCCTGGCTCCTTCGCTTTGGGAGCAGTCGCTGGACGTTTGGCACGTTGGCCGGAGAG
>NW_028168415.1:0-64000 GCF_964237585.1 Gallinula chloropus
GCTGCTTGGGGGCCCCCTGGGGGCCCTTCAGGCCAGCTAGGTCTTTGGGTCCTGGCTCCTTCGGTTTGGGAGCTGTTGCTGGACGTTGGGCATGTTGGCCGGAGAGTGCTTCTCGGGCTGCGAACTGCAACCTTGCAGGTACCTCCCAGGTCCCCGGCCCAACGAAAGCCCCCAGACCCAAATGGAGAGGGGCTGCTTGGGGACCCCCTGGGGGCCCTTCAGGCCAGCTAGGTCTTTGGGTCCTGGCTCCTTCGGTTTGGGAGCTGTTGCTGGACGTTGGGCATGTTGGCCGGAGAGTGGTTCTCAGGCTGCGAACTGCAACCTTGCAGGTACCTCCCAGGTCCCCGGCCCAAAGAAAGCCCCCAGACCCAAATGGAGAGGGGCTGCTTGGGGGCCCCCTGGGGGCCCTTCAGGCCAGCTAGGTCTTTGGGTCCTGGCTCCTTCGGTTTGGGAGCTGTTGTTGGACGTTGGGCATGTTGGCCAGAGAGTGCTTCTCGGGCTGCGAACTGCAACCTTGCAGGTACCTCCCATGTCCCCGGCCCAACGAAAGCCCCCAGACCCAAATGGAGAGGGGCTGCTTGGGGGACCCCTGGGGGCCCTTCAGGCCAGCTAGGTCTTTGGGTCCTGGCTCCTTCGGTTTGGGAGCTGTTGCTGCAGTTGGGCATGTTGGCCGGCAAGTGATTCTCGGGCCGCGAACTGCAACCTTGCAGGTACCTCCCAGGTTCCCGGCCCAAAGAAAGCCCCCAGACCCAAATGGAGAGGGGCTGCTTGGGGCCCCCCTGGAGCCGCTTCAGGCCAGCTAGGTCTTTGGGTCCTGGCTCCTTCGGTTTGGGAGCTGTTGCTGGACGTTGGGCATGTTGGCCGGAGAGTGATTCTCAGGCTGCGAACTGTAACCTTGCAGGTACCTCCCAGGTCCCCGGCCCAAAGAAAGCCCCCAGACCCAAATGGAGAGGGGCTGCTTGGGGGACCCCTGGGGGCCCTTCAGGCCAGCTAGGTCTTTGGGTCCTGGCTCCTTCGGTTTGGGAGCTGTTGCTGCAGTTGGGCATGTTGGCCGGCAAGTGATTCTCGGGCCGCGAACTGCAACCTTGCAGGTACCTCCCAGGTTCCCGGCCCAAAGAAAGCCCCCAGACCCAAATGGAGAGGGGCTGCTTGGGGCCCCCCTGGAGCCGCTTCAGGCCAGCTAGGTCTTTGGGTCCTGGCTCCTTCGGTTTGGGAGCTGTTGCTGGACGTTGGGCATGTTGGCCGGAGAGTGATTCTCAGGCTGCGAACTGTAACCTTGCAGGTACCTCCCAGGTCCCCGGCCCAAAGAAAGCCCCCAGACCCAAATGGAGAGGGGCTGCTTGGGGGCCCCCTGGCGGCCCTTCAGGCCAGCTAGGTCTTTGGGTCCTGGCTCCTTCGGTTTGGGAGCTGTTGCTGCAGTTGGGCATGTTGGCCGGAGAGTGCTTCTCGGGCTGCGAACTGCAACCTTGCAGGTACCTCCCATGTCCCCGGCCCAACGAAAGCCCCCAGACCCAAATTGAGAGGGGCTGCTTGGGGGCCCCCTGGGGGCCCTTCAGGCCAGCTAGGTCTTTGGGTCCTGGCTCCTTCGGTTTGGGAGCTGTTGCTGGACGTTTGGCATGTTGACCGGAGAGTGCTTCTCGGGCTGCGAACTGCAACCTTGCAGGTACCTCCCAGGTCCCCAGCCCAACGAAAGCCCCCAGATCCAAATGGAGAGGGGCTGCTTGGGGGCCCCCTGGGGGCCCTTCAGGCCAGCTAGGTCTTTGGGTCCTGGCTCCTTCGGTTTGGGAGCTGTTGCTGCATTTGGGCATGTTGGCCGGAGAGTGCTTCTCGGGCCGCGAACTGCAACCTTGCAGGTACCTCCCAGGTTCCCGGCCCAACGAAAGCCCCCAGACCCAAATTGAGAGGGGCTGCTTGGGGGCCCCCTGAGGGCCCTTCAGGCCAGCTAGGTCTTTGGGTCCTGGCTCCTTCGGTTTGGGAGCTGTTGCTGGACGTTGGGCATGTTGGCCGGAGAGTGCTTCTCGGGCCGCGAACTGCAACCTTGCAGGTACCTCCCAGGTTCCATGCCCGAAGAAAGGACCCAGACCCAAATTGAGAGGGGCTGTTTGGGGGCCCCCTGGGGACTCTTCAGGCCAGCTAGGTCTTTGGGTCCTGGCTCCTTCGGTTTGGGAGCTGTTGCTGCAGTTGGGCATGTTGACCGGAGAGTGCTTCTCGGGCTGCGAACTGCAACCTTGCAGGTACCTCCCAGGTCCCCGGCCCAACGAAAGCCCCCAGACCCAAATGGAGAGGGGCTGCTTGGGGGCCCCCTGGGGGCCCTTCAGGCCAGCTAGGTCTTTGGGTCCTGGCTCCTTCGGTTTGGGAGCTGTTGCTGCAGTTGGGCATGTTGGCCGGAGAGTGCTTCTCGGGCTGCGAAGTGCAACCTTGCAGGCACCTCCCAGGATCCCGGCCCAACGAAAGCCCCCAGACCCAAATGGAGAGGGGCTGCTTGGGGGCCCCCTGGGGCCCCTTCAGGCCAGCTAGGTCTTTGGGTCCTGGCTCCTTCGGTTTGGGAGCTGTAGCTGGACGTTGGGCATGTTGGCCGGAGAGTGCTTCTCGGGCCGTGAACTGCAACCTTGCAGGTACCTCCCAGGTCCCCGGCCCAACGAAAGACCCCAGAACCAAATGGAGAGGGGCTGCTTGGGGACACCTGGGGGCCCTTCAGGCCAGCTAGGTCTTTGGGTCCTGGATCCTTCGGTTTGGGAGCTGTTGCTGGACGTTGGGCATGTTGACCGGAGAGTGATCTAGGGCTGCGAACTGCAACCTTTCAGGTACCTCCCAGGTCCCAGGCCCAACGAAAGCCCCCAGAACCAAATGGAGAGGGGCTGCTTGGGGGCCCCTTGGGGCCCCTTCAGGCCAGCTAGGTCTTTGGGTCCTGGATCCTTCGGTTTGGGAGCTGTTGCTGCAGTTGGGCATGTTGACCGGAGAGTGCTTCTCGGGCTGCGAACTGCAACCTTGCAGGTACCTCCCAGGTCCCCGGCCCAACGAAAGCCCCCAGACCCAAATGGAGAGGGGCTGCTTGGGGGCCCCCTGGGGGCCCTTCAGGCCAGCTAGGTCTTTGGGTCCTGGCTCCTTCGGTTTGGGAGCTGTTACTGGACGTTGGGCATGTTGGCCGGAGAGTGCTTCTCGGGCTGCGAACTGCAACCTTGCAGGTACCTCCCAGGTCCCCGGCCCAACGAAAGCCCCCAGACCCAAATGGAGAGGGGCTGCTTGGGGGCCCCCTGGGGGCCCTTCAGGCCAGCTAGGTCTTTGGGTCCTGGCTCCTTCGGTTTGGGAGCTGTTGCTGGACGTTGGGCATGTTGGCCGGAGAGTGCTTCTCGGGCCGCGAACTGCAACCTTGCAGGTACCTCCCAGGTTCCATGCCCGACGAAAGGACCCAGACCCAAATTGAGAGGGGCTGTTTGGGGGCCCCCTGGGGACTCTTCAGGCCAGCTAGGTCTTTGGGTCCTGGCTCCTTCGGTTTGGGAGCTGTTGCTGCAGTTGGGCATGTTGACCGGAGAGTGCTTCTCGGGCTGCGAACTGCAACCTTGCAGGTACCTCCCAGGTCCCCGGCCCAACGAAAGCCCCCAGACCCAAATGGAGAGGGGCTGCTTGGGGGCCCCCTGGGGGCCCTTCAGGCCAGCTAGGTCTTTGGGTCCTGGCTCCTTCGGTTTGGGAGCTGTTGCTGCAGTTGGGCATGTTGGCCGGAGAGTGCTTCTCGGGCTGCGAAGTGCAACCTTGCAGGCACCTCCCAGGATCCCGGCCCAACGAAAGCCCCCAGACCCAAATGGAGAGGGGCTGCTTGGGGGCCCCCTGGGGGCCCTTCAGGCCAGCTAGGTCTTTGGGTCCTGGCTCCTTCGGTTTGGGAGCTGTTGCTGCAGTTGGGCATGTTGGCCGGAGAGTGCTTCTCGGGCCGCGAACTTCAACCTTGCAGGTACCTCCCATGTTCCCGGCCCAACGAAAGCCCCCAGACCCAAATGGAGAGGGGCTGCTTGGGGGACCCCTGGGGGCCCTTCAGGCCAGCTAGGTCTTTGGGTCCTGGCTCCTTCGGTTTGGGAGCTGTTGCTGGACGTTGGGCATGTTGGCCGGAGAGTGATTCTCAGGCTGCGAACTGTAACCTTGCAGGTACCTCCCAGGTCCCCGGCCCAAAGAAAGCCCCCAGACCCAAATGGAGAGGGGCTGCTTGGGGGCCCCCTGGGGGCCCTTCAGGCCAGCTAGGTCTTTGGGTCCTGGCTCCTTCGGTTTGGGAGCTGTTGTTGGACGTTGGGCATGTTGGCCAGAGAGTGCTTCTCGGGCTGCGAACTGCAACCTTGCAGGTACCTCCCATGTCCCCGGCCCAACGAAAGCCCCCAGACCCAAATGGAGAGGGGCTGCTTGGGGGACCCCTGGGGGCCCTTCAGGCCAGCTAGGTCTTTGGGTCCTGGCTCCTTCGGTTTGGGAGCTGTTGCTGCAGTTGGGCATGTTGGCCGGCAAGTGATTCTCGGGCCGCGAACTGCAACCTTGCAGGTACCTCCCAGGTTCCCGGCCCAAAGAAAGCCCCCAGACCCAAATGGAGAGGGGCTGCTTGGGGCCCCCCTGGAGCCGCTTCAGGCCAGCTAGGTCTTTGGGTCCTGGCTCCTTCGGTTTGGGAGCTGTTGCTGGACGTTGGGCATGTTGGCCGGAGAGTGATTCTCAGGCTGCGAACTGTAACCTTGCAGGTACCTCCCAGGTCCCCGGCCCAAAGAAAGCCCCCAGACCCAAATGGAGAGGGGCTGCTTGGGGGCCCCCTGGGGGCCCTTCAGGCCAGCTAGGTCTTTGGGTCCTGGCTCCTTCGGTTTGGGAGCTGTTGCTGCAGTTGGGCATGTTGGCCGGCAAGTGATTCTCGGGCCGCGAACTGCAACCTTGCAGGTACCTCCCAGGTTCCCGGCCCAAAGAAAGCCCCCAGACCCAAATGGAGAGGGGCTGCTTGGGGCCCCCCTGGAGCCGCTTCAGGCCAGCTAGGTCTTTGGGTCCTGGCTCCTTCGGTTTGGGAGCTGTTGCTGGACGTTGGGCATGTTGGCCGGAGAGTGATTCTCAGGCTGCGAACTGTAACCTTGCAGGTACCTCCCAGGTCCCCGGCCCAAAGAAAGCCCCCAGACCCAAATGGAGAGGGGCTGCTTGGGGGCCCCCTGGCGGCCCTTCAGGCCAGCTAGGTCTTTGGGTCCTGGCTCCTTCGGTTTGGGAGCTGTTGCTGCAGTTGGGCATGTTGGCCGGAGAGTGCTTCTCGGGCTGCGAACTGCAACCTTGCAGGTACCTCCCATGTCCCCGGCCCAACGAAAGCCCCCAGACCCAAATTGAGAGGGGCTGCTTGGGGGCCCCCTGGGGGCCCTTCAGGCCAGCTAGGTCTTTGGGTCCTGGCTCCTTCGGTTTGGGAGCTGTTGCTGGACGTTTGGCATGTTGACCGGAGAGTGCTTCTCGGGCTGCGAACTGCAACCTTGCAGGTACCTCCCAGGTCCCCAGCCCAACGAAAGCCCCCAGATCCAAATGGAGAGGGGCTGCTTGGGGGCCCCCTGGGGGCCCTTCAGGCCAGCTAGGTCTTTGGGTCCTGGCTCCTTCGGTTTGGGAGCTGTTGCTGCATTTGGGCATGTTGGCCGGAGAGTGCTTCTCGGGCCGCGAACTGCAACCTTGCAGGTACCTCCCAGGTTCCCGGCCCAACGAAAGCCCCCAGACCCAAATGGAGAGGGGCTGCTTGGGGGCCCCCTGAGGGCCCTTCAGGCCAGCTAGGTCTTTGGGTCCTGGCTCCTTCGGTTTGGGAGCTGTTGCTGGACGTTGGGCATGTTGGCCGGAGAGTGCTTCTCGGGCCGCGAACTGCAACCTTGCAGGTACCTCCCAGGTTCCATGCCCGAAGAAAGGACCCAGACCCAAATTGAGAGGGGCTGTTTGGGGGCCCCCTGGGGACTCTTCAGGCCAGCTAGGTCTTTGGGTCCTGGCTCCTTCGGTTTGGGAGCTGTTGCTGCAGTTGGGCATGTTGACCGGAGAGTGCTTCTCGGGCTGCGAACTGCAACCTTGCAGGTACCTCCCAGGTCCCCGGCCCAACGAAAGCCCCCAGACCCAAATGGAGAGGGGCTGCTTGGGGGCCCCCTGGGGGCCCTTCAGGCCAGCTAGGTCTTTGGGTCCTGGCTCCTTCGGTTTGGGAGCTGTTGCTGCAGTTGGGCATGTTGGCCGGAGAGTGCTTCTCGGGCTGCGAAGTGCAACCTTGCAGGCACCTCCCAGGATCCCGGCCCAACGAAAGCCCCCAGACCCAAATGGAGAGGGGCTGCTTGGGGGCCCCCTGGGGCCCCTTCAGGCCAGCTAGGTCTTTGGGTCCTGGCTCCTTCGGTTTGGGAGCTGTAGCTGGACGTTGGGCATGTTGGCCGGAGAGTGCTTCTCGGGCCGTGAACTGCAACCTTGCAGGTACCTCCCAGGTCCCCGGCCCAACGAAAGACCCCAGAACCAAATGGAGAGGGGCTGCTTGGGGACACCTGGGGGCCCTTCAGGCCAGCTAGGTCTTTGGGTCCTGGATCCTTCGGTTTGGGAGCTGTTGCTGGACGTTGGGCATGTTGACCGGAGAGTGATCTAGGGCTGCGAACTGCAACCTTTCTGGTACCTCCCAGGTCCCAGGCCCAACGAAAGCCCCCAGAACCAAATGGAGAGGGGCTGCTTGGGGGCCCCTTGGGGCCCCTTCAGGCCAGCTAGGTCTTTGGGTCCTGGATCCTTCGGTTTGGGAGCTGTTGCTGCAGTTGGGCATGTTGACCGGAGAGTGCTTCTCGGGCTGCGAACTGCAACCTTGCAGGTACCTCCCAGGTCCCCGGCCCAACGAAAGCCCCCAGACCCAAATGGAGAGGGGCTGCTTGGGGGCCCCCTGGGGGCCCTTCAGGCCAGCTAGGTCTTTGGGTCCTGGCTCCTTCGGTTTGGGAGCTGTTACTGGACGTTGGGCATGTTGGCCGGAGAGTGCTTCTCGGGCTGCGAACTGCAACCTTGCAGGTACCTCCCAGGTCCCCGGCCCAACGAAAGCCCCCAGACCCAAATGGAGAGGGGCTGCTTGGGGGCCCCCTGGGGGCCCTTCAGGCCAGCTAGGTCTTTGGGTCCTGGCTCCTTCGGTTTGGGAGCTGTTGCTGGACGTTGGGCATGTTGGCCGGAGAGTGCTTCTCGGGCCGCGAACTGCAACCTTGCAGGTACCTCCCAGGTTCCATGCCCGACGAAAGGACCCAGACCCAAATTGAGAGGGGCTGTTTGGGGGCCCCCTGGGGACTCTTCAGGCCAGCTAGGTCTTTGGGTCCTGGCTCCTTCGGTTTGGGAGCTGTTGCTGCAGTTGGGCATGTTGACCGGAGAGTGCTTCTCGGGCTGCGAACTGCAACCTTGCAGGTACCTCCCAGGTCCCCGGCCCAACGAAAGCCCCCAGACCCAAATGGAGAGGGGCTGCTTGGGGGCCCCCTGGGGGCCCTTCAGGCCAGCTAGGTCTTTGGGTCCTGGCTCCTTCGGTTTGGGAGCTGTTGCTGCAGTTGGGCATGTTGGCCGGAGAGTGCTTCTCGGGCTGCGAAGTGCAACCTTGCAGGCACCTCCCAGGATCCCGGCCCAACGAAAGCCCCCAGACCCAAATGGAGAGGGGCTGCTTGGGGGCCCCCTGGGGGCCCTTCAGGCCAGCTAGGTCTTTGGGTCCTGGCTCCTTCGGTTTGGGAGCTGTTGCTGCAGTTGGGCATGTTGGCCGGAGAGTGCTTCTCGGGCCGCGAACTTCAACCTTGCAGGTACCTCCCATGTTCCCGGCCCAACGAAAGCCCCCAGACCCAAATGGAGAGGGGCTGCTTGGGGGACCCCTGGGGGCCCTTCAGGCCAGCTAGGTCTTTGGGTCCTGGCTCCTTCGGTTTGGGAGCTGTTGCTGGACGTTGGGCATGTTGACCGGAGAGTGCTTCTAGGGCTGCGAACTGCAACCTTGCAGGTACCTCCCAGGTCCCAGGCCCAACGAAAGCCCCCAGAACCAAATGGAGAGGGGCTGCTTGGGGGCCCCTTGGGGCCCCTTCAGGCCAGCTAGGTCTTTGGGTCCTGGATCCTTCGGTTTGGGAGCTGTTGCTGCAGTTGGGCATGTTGACCGGAGAGTGCTTCTCGGGCTGCGAACTGCAACCTTGCAGGTACCTCCCAGGTCCCCGGCCCAACAAAAGACCCCAGACCCAAATGGAGAGGGGCTGCTTGGGGGCCCCCTGGGGCCCCTTCAGGCCAGCTAGGTCTTTGGGTCCTGGCTCCTTCGGTTTGGGAGCTGTAGCTGGACGTTGGGCATGTTGGCCGGAGAGTGCTTCTCGGGCCGTGAACTGCAACCTTGCAGGTACCTCCCAGGTCCCCGGCCCAACGAAAGACCCCAGAACCAAATGGAGAGGGACTGCTTGGGGACACCTGGGGGCCCTTCAGGCCAGCTACTATTTGGGTCCTGGCTCCTTCGGTTTGGGAGCTGTTGCTGGACGTTGGGCATGTTGACCGGAGAGTGATCTAGGGCTGCGAACTGCAACCTTTCAGGTACCTCCCAGGTCCCAGGCCCAACGAAAGCCCCCAGAACCAAATGGAGAGGGGCTGCTTGGGGGCCCCTTGGGGCCCCTTCAGGCCAGCTAGGTCTTTGGGTCCTGGATCCTTCGGTTTGGGAGCTGTTGCTGCAGTTGGGCATGTTGACCGGAGAGTGCTTCTCGGGCTGCGAACTGCAACCTTGCAGGTACCTCCCAGGTCCCCGGCCCAACGAAAGCCCCCAGACCCAAATGGAGAGGGGCTGCTTGGGGGCCCCCTGGGGGCCCTTCAGGCCAGCTAGGTCTTTGGGTCCTGGCTCCTTCGGTTTGGGAGCTGTTACTGGACGTTGGGCATGTTGGCCGGAGAGTGCTTCTCGGGCTGCGAACTGCAACCTTGCAGGTACCTCCCAGGTCCCCGGCCCAACGAAAGCCCCCAGACCCAAATGGAGAGGGGCTGCTTGGGGGCCCCCTGGGGGCCCTTCAGGCCAGCTAGGTCTTTGGGTCCTGGCTCCTTCGGTTTGGGAGCTGTTGCTGCAGTTGGGCATGTTGGCCGGAGAGTGCTTCTCGGGCTGCGAACTGCAACCTTGCAGGTACCTCCCATGTCACCGGCCCAACGAAAGCCCCCAGACCCAAATTGAGAGGGGCTGCTTGGGGGCCCCCTGGGGGCCCTTCAGGCCAGCTAGGTCTTTGTGTCCTGGCTCCTTCGGTTTGGGAGCTGTTGCTGCAGTTGGGCATGTTGACCGGAGAGAGCTTCTCGGGCTGCGATCTGCAACCTTGCAGGTACCTCCCAGGTCCCCGGCCAAAAGAAAGCCCCCAGACCCAAATGGAGAGGGGCTGCTTGGGGGCCCCCTGGGGGCCCTTCAGGCCAGCTAGGTCTTTGGGTCCTGGCTCCTTCGGTTTGGGAGCTGTTGCTGCAGTTGGGCATGTTGGCCGGAGAGTGCTTCTCGGGCTGCGAAGTGCAACCTTGCAGGCACCTCCCAGGTTCCCGGCCCAACGAAAGCCCCCAGACCCAAATGGAGAGGGGCTGCTTGGGGGCCCCCTGGGGGCCCTTCAGGCCAGCTAGGTCTTTGGGTCCTGGCTCCTTCGGTTTGGGAGCTGTTGCTGCAGTTGGGCATGTTGGCCGGAGAGTGCTTCTTGGGCTGCGAACTGCAACCTTGCAGGTACCTCCCAGGTTCCCGGCCCAACGAAAGCCCCCAGACCCAAATGGAGAGGGGCTGCTTGGGGGACCCCTGGGGGCCCTTCAGGCCAGCTAGGTCTTTGGGTCCTGGCTCCTTCGGTTTGGGAGCTGTTGCTGGACGTTTGGCATGTTGACCGGAGAGTGCTTCTAGGGCTGCGAACTGCAAACTTGCAGGTACCTCCCAGGTCCCAGGCCCAACGAAAGCCCCCAGAACCAAATGGAGAGGGGCTGCTTGGGGGCCCCTTGGGGCCCCTTCAGGCCAGCTAGGTCTTTGGGTCCTGGATCCTTCGGTTTGGGAGCTGTTGCTGCAGTTGGGCATGTTGACCGGAGAGTGCTTCTCGGGCTGCGAACTGCAACCTTGCAGGCACCTCCCAGGTCCCCGGCCCAACGAAAGCCCCCAGACCCAAATGGAGAGGGGCTGCTTGGGGGCCCCCTGGGGGCCCTTCAGGCCAGCTAGGTCTTTGGGTCCTGGCTCCTTCGGTTTGGGAGCTGTTGCTGGACGTTGGGCATGTTGACCACAGAGTGCTTCTCGGTACGGGAACTGCAACCTTGCAGGTAGCTCCCAGGTTCCCGGCCCAACGAAAGCCCCCAGACCCAAATGGAGAGGGGCTGTTTGGGGGCTCCCTGGGGCCCCTTCAGGCCAGCTAGGTCTTTGGGTCCTGGCTCCTTCGGTTTGGGAGCTGTTTCTGCAGTTGGGCATGTTGACCGGAGAGTGCTTCTCGGGCCGCGAACTGCAACCTTGCAGGTACCTCCCAGGTCCCAGGCCCAACGAAAGCCCCCAGACCCAAATGGAGAGGGGCTGCTTGGGGGCCCCTTGGGGCCCCTTCAGGCCAGCTAGGTCTTTGGGTCCTGGATCCTTCGGTTTGGGAGCTGTTGCTGCAGTTGTGCATGTTGGCCGGAGAGTGCTTCTCGGGCCGCGAAGTGCAACCTTGCAGGTACCTCCCAGGTTCCCGGCCCAACGAAAGCCCCCAGACCCAAATGGAGAGGGGCTGCTTGGGGGCCCCCTGGGGCCCCTTCAGGCCAGCTAGGTCTTTGGGTCCTGGCTCCTTCGGTTTGGGAGCTGTAGCTGGACGTTGGGCATGTTGGCCGGAGAGTGCTTCTCGGGCCGTGAACTGCAACCTTGCAGGTAGCTCCCAGGTTCCCGGCCCAAGGAAAGCCCCCAGAACCACATGGAGAGGGGCTGCTTGGGGGCCCCCAGGGGCCCCTTCAGGCCAGCTAGGTCTTTGGGTCCTGGCTCCTTCGATTTGGGAGCTGTTGCTGCAGTTAGGCATGTTGGCCGGAGAGTGCTTCTCGGGCTGCGAACTTCAACCTTTCAGGTACCTCCCAGATCCCCGGCCCAATGAAAGCCCCCAGACCCAAATGGAGAGGGGCTGCTTGGGGGCCCCCTGGGGGCCCTTCAGGCCAGCTAGGTCTTTGGGTCCTGGCTCCTTCGGTTTGGGAGCTGTTGCTGCAGTTGGGCATGTTGGCCGGAGAGTGCTTCTCGGGCTGCGAACTGCAACCTTGCAGGTACCTCCCATGTCTCCGGCCCAACGAAAGCCCCCAGACCCAAATTGAGAGGGGCTGCTTGGGGGACCCCTGGGGGCCCTTCAGGCCAGCTAGGTCTTTGGGTCCTAGCTCCTTCGGTTTGGGAGCTGTTGCTGGACGTTGTGCATGTTGGCCGGAGAGTGCTTCTCGGGCCGCGAACTGCAACCTTGCAGGTGCCTCCCAGGTTCCATGCCCAAAGAAAGCCCCCAGACCCAAATGGAGAGGGGCTGCTTGGGGGCCCCCTGGGGCCGCTTCAGGCCAGCTAGGTCTTTGGGTCCTGGCTCCTTCGGTTTGGGAGCTGTAGCTGGACGTTGGGCATGTTGGCCGGAGAGTGCTTCTCGGGCTACGAACTGCAACCTTGCAGGTACCTCCCAGGTCCCCGGCCCAACGAAAGACCCCAGAACCAAATGGAGAGGGGCTGCTTGGGGACACCTGGGGGCCCTTCAGGCCAGCTAGGTATTTGGGTCCTGGCTCCTTCGGTTTGGGATCTGTTGCTGGACGTTGGGCATGTTGACCGGAGAGTGATCTAGGGCTGCGAACTGCAACCTTTCAGGTACCTCCCAGGTCCCAGGCCCAACGAAAGCCCCCAGAACCAAATGGAGAGGGGCTGCTTGGGGGCCCCTTGGGGCCCCTTCAGGCCAGCTAGGTCTTTGGGTCCTGGATCCTTCGGTTTGGGAGCTGTTGCTGCAGTTGGGCATGTTGACCGGAGAGTGCTTCTCGGGCTGCGAACTGCAACCTTGCAGGTACCTCCCAGGTCCCCGGCCCAACGAAAGCCCCCAGACCCAAATGGAGAGGGGCTGCTTGGGGGCCCCCTGGGGGCCCTTCAGGCCAGCTAGGTCTTTGGGTCCTGGCTCCTTCGGTTTGGGAGCTGTTACTGGACGTTGGGCATGTTGGCCGGAGAGTGCTTCTCGGGCTGCGAACTGCAACCTTGCAGGTACCTCCCAGGTCCCCGGCCCAACGAAAGCCCCCAGACCCAAATGGAGAGGGGCTGCTTGGGGGCCCCCTGGGGGCCCTTCAGGCCAGCTAGGTCTTTGGGTCCTGGCTCCTTCGGTTTGGGAGCTGTTGCTGCAGTTGGGCATGTTGGCCGGAGAGTGCTTCTCGGGCTGCGAACTGCAACCTTGCAGGTACCTCCCATGTCACCGGCCCAACGAAAGCCCCCAGACCCAAATTGAGAGGGGCTGCTTGGGGGCCCCCTGGGGGCCCTTCAGGCCAGCTAGGTCTTTGTGTCCTGGCTCCTTCGGTTTGGGAGCTGTTGCTGCAGTTGGGCATGTTGACCGGAGAGAGCTTCTCGGGCTGCGAACTGCAACCTTGCAGGTACCTCCCAGGTCCCCGGCCAAAAGAAAGCCCCCAGACCCAAATGGAGAGGGGCTGCTTGGGGGCCCCCTGGGGGCCCTTCAGGCCAGCTAGGTCTTTGGGTCCTGGCTCCTTCGGTTTGGGAGCTGTTGCTGCAGTTGGGCATGTTGGCCGGAGAGTGCTTCTCGGGCTGCGAAGTGCAACCTTGCAGGCACCTCCCAGGTTCCCGGCCCAACGAAAGCCCCCAGACCCAAATGGAGAGGGGCTGCTTGGGGGCCCCCTGGGGGCCCTTCAGGCCAGCTAGGTCTTTGGGTCCTGGCTCCTTCGGTTTGGGAGCTGTTGCTGCAGTTGGGCATGTTGGCCGGAGAGTGCTTCTTGGGCTGCGAACTGCAACCTTGCAGGTACCTCCCAGGTTCCCGGCCCAACGAAAGCCCCCAGACCCAAATGGAGAGGGGCTGCTTGGGGGACCCCTGGGGGCCCTTCAGGCCAGCTAGGTCTTTGGGTCCTGGCTCCTTCGGTTTGGGAGCTGTTGCTGGACGTTGGGCATGTTGACCGGAGAGTGCTTCTAGGGCTGCGAACTGCAAACTTGCAGGTACCTCCCAGGTCCCAGGCCCAACGAAAGCCCCCAGAACCAAATGGAGAGGGGCTGCTTGTGGGCCCCTTGGGGCCCCTTCAGGCCAGCTAGGTCTTTGGGTCCTGGATCCTTCGGTTTGGGAGCTGTTGCTGCAGTTGGGCATGTTGACCGGAGAGTGCTTCTCGGGCTGCGAACTGCAACCTTGCAGGTACCTCCCAGGTCCCCGGCCCAACGAAAGCCCCCAGACCCAAATGGAGAGGGGCTGCTTGGGGGCCCCCTGGGGGCCCTTCAGGCCAGCTAGGTCTTTGGGTCCTGGCTCCTTCGGTTTGGGAGCTGTTGCTGGACGTTGGGCATGTTGACCAGAGAGTGCTTCTCGGTACGGGAACTGCAACCTTGCAGGTAGCTCCCAGGTTCCCGGCCCAACGAAAGCCCCCAGACCCAAATGGAGAGGGGCTGTTTGGGGGCTCCCTGGGGCCCCTTCAGGCCAGCTAGGTCTTTGGGTCCTGGCTCCTTCGGTTTGGGAGCTGTTTCTGCAGTTGGGCATGTTGACCGGAGAGTGCTTCTCGGGCCGCGAACTGCAACCTTGCAGGTACCTCCCAGGTCCCAGGCCCAACGAAAGCCCCCAGACCCAAATGGAGAGGGGCTGCTTGGGGGCCCCTTGGGGCCCCTTCAGGCCAGCTAGGTCTTTGGGTCCTGGATCCTTCGGTTTGGGAGCTGTTGCTGCAGTTGTGCATGTTGGCCGGAGAGTGCTTCTCGGGCCGCGAAGTGCAACCTTGCAGGTACCTCCCAGGTTCCCGGCCCAACGAAAGCCCCCAGACCCAAATGGAGAGGGGCTGCTTGGGGGCCCCCTGGGGCCCCTTCAGGCCAGCTAGGTCTTTGGGTCCTGGCTCCTTCGGTTTGGGAGCTGTAGCTGGACGTTTGGCATGTTGGCCGGAGAGTGCTTCTCGGGCCGTGAACTGCAACCTTGCAGGTAGCTCCCAGGTTCCCGGCCCAAGGAAAGCCCCCAGAACCACATGGAGAGGGGCTGCTTGGGGGCCCCCAGGGGCCCCTTCAGGCCAGCTAGGTCTTTGGGTCCTGGCTCCTTCGATTTGGGAGCTGTTGCTGCAGTTAGGCATGTTGGCCGGAGAGTGCTTCTCGGGCTGCGAACTTCAACCTTTCAGGTACCTCCCAGATCCCCGGCCCAATGAAAGCCCCCAGACCCAAATTGAGAGGGGCTGCTTGGGGGCCCCCTGGGGGCCCTTCAGGCCAGCTAGGTCTTTGGGTCCTGGCTCCTTCGGTTTGGGAGCTGTTGCTGCAGTTGGGCATGTTGGCCGGAGAGTGCTTCTCGGGCTGCGAACTGCAACCTTGCAGGTACCTCCCATGTCTCCGGCCCAACGAAAGCCCCCAGACCCAAATTGAGAGGGGCTGCTTGGGGGACCCCTGGGGGCCCTTCAGGCCAGCTAGGTCTTTGGGTCCTAGCTCCTTCGGTTTGGGAGCTGTTGCTGGACGTTGTGCATGTTGGCCGGAGAGTGCTTCTCGGGCCGCGAACTGCAACCTTGCAGGTGCCTCCCAGGTTCCATGCCCAAAGAAAGCCCCCAGACCCAAATGGAGAGGGGCTGCTTGGGGGCCCCCTGGGGCCGCTTCAGGCCAGCTAGGTCTTTGGGTCCTGGCTCCTTCGGTTTGGGAGCTGTTGCTGCAGTTGGGCATGTTGGCCGGAGAGTGCTTCTCGGGCCGCGAAATGCAACCTTGCAGGTACCTCCCAGGTTCCCGGCCCAACGAAAGCCCCCAGACCCAAATGGAGAGGGGCTGCTTGGGGGCCCCCTGAGGGCCCTTCAGGCCAGCTAGGTCTTTGGGTCCTGGCTCCTTCGGTTTGGGAGCTGTTGCTGGACGTTGGGCATGTTGGCCGGAGAGTGCTTCTCGGGCCGTGAACTGCAACCTTGCAGGTACCTCCCAGGTTCCATGCCCGACGAAAGGACCCAGACCCAAATTGTGAGGGGCTGTTTTGGGGCCCCCTGGGGACTCTTCAGGCCAGCTAGGTCTTTGGGTCCTGGCTCCTTCGGTTTGGGAGCTGTTGCTGGACGTTGGGCATGTTGGCCGGAGAGTGCTTCTCAGGCTGCGAACTGCAACCTTGCAGGTACCTCCCATGTTCCCGGCCCAACGAAAGCCCCCAGACCCAAATTGAGAGGGGCTGCTTGGGGGACCCCTGGGGGCCCTTCAGGCCAGCTAGGTCTTTGGGTCCTGGCTCCTTCGGTTTGGGAGCTGTACCTGGACGTTGGGCATGTTGACCGGAGAGTGCTTCTCGGGCTGCGAACTGCAACCTTGCAGGTACCTCCCAGGTTCCATGCCCGACGAAAGCCCCCAGACCCAAATGGAGAGGGGCTGTTTGGGGGCCCCCTGGGGACTCTTCAGGCCAGCTAGGTCTTTGGGTCCTGGATCCTTCGGTTTGGGAGCTGTTGCTGGATGTTGGGCATGTTGGCCGGAGAGTGCTTCTCGGGCTGCGAACTGCAACCTTGCAGGTACCTCCCAGGTCCCAGGCCCAACGAAAGCCCCCAGACCCAAATGGAGAGGGGCTGCTTGGGGGACCCCTGGGGGCCCTTCAGGCCAGCTAGGTCTTTGGGTTCTGGCTCCTTCGGTTTGGGAGCTGTTGCTGGACGTTGGGCATGTTGGCCAGAGAGTGCTTCTCGGTACGGGAACTGCAACCTTGCAGGTAGCTCCCAGGTTCCCGGCCCAAGGAAAGCCCCCAGACCCAAATGGAGAGGGGCTGCTTGGGGGCCCCCTGGGGGCCCTTCAGGCCAGCTAGGTCTTTTGGGTCCTGGCTCCTTCGGTTTGGGAGCTGTTGCTGGACGTTGGGCATGTTGGCCAGAGAGTGCTTCTCGGATCGCGAACTGCAACCTTGCAGGTAGCTCCCAGGTTCCCGGCCCAAGGAAAGCCCCCAGACCCAAATGGAGAGGGGCTGTTTGGGGGCTCCCTGGGGCCCCTTCAGGCCAGCTAGGTCTTTGGGTCCTGGCTCCTTCGGTTTGGGAGCTGTTGCTGGACGTTGGGCATGTTGGCCGGAGAGTGCTTCTCGGGCTGCGAACTTCAACCTTTCATTTACCTCCCAGATCCCCGGCCCAACGAAAGCCCCCAGACCCAAATTGAGAGGGGCTGCTTGGGGGCCCCCTGGGGGCCCTTCAGGCCAGCTAGGTCTTTGGGTCCTGGCTCCTTCGGTTTGGGAGCTGTTGCTGGACGTTGGGAATGTTGGCCGGAGAGTGCTTCTCGGGCCTCGAATGCAACCATGCAGGTACCTCCCATGTCCCCGGCCCAACGAAAGCCCCCAGACCCAAATGGAGAGGGGCTGCTTGGGGGCCCCTTGGGACCCCTTCAGGCCAGCTGGGTCTTTGGGTCCTGGCTCCTTCGGTTTGGGAGCTGTTGCTGGACGTTGGGCATGTTGGCCGGAGAGTGCTTCTCGGGCTGCGAACTGCAACCTTGCAGGTACCTCCCAGGTCCCCGGCCCAATGAAAGCCCCCAGACCCAAATGGAGAGGGGCTGCTTGGGGGCCCCCTGGGGGCCCTTCAGGCCAGCTAGGTCTTTGGGTCCTGGCTCCTTCGGTTTGGGAGCTGTTGCTGCAGTTGGGCATGTTGACCGGAGAGAGCTTCTCGGGCTGCGATCTGCAACCTTGCAGGTACCTCCCAGGTCCCCGGCCAAAAGAAAGCCCCCAGACCCAAATGGAGAGGGGCTGCTTGGGGGCCCCCTGGGGGCCCTTCAGGCCAGCTAGGTCTTTGGGTCCTGGCTCCTTCGGTTTGGGAGCTGTTGCTGCAGTTGGGCATGTTGGCCGGAAAGTGATTCTCGGGCCGCGAACTGCAACCTTGCAGGTACCTCCCAGGTTCCCGGCCCAAGGAAAGCCCCCAGACCCAAATGGAGAGGGGCTGCTTGGGGGCCCCCTGGGGCCGCTTCAGGCCAGCTAGGTCTTTGGGTCCTGGCTCCTTCGGTTTGGGAGCTGTTGCTGGACGTTGGGCATGTTGGCCGGATAGTGCTTCTCGGGCCGCGAACTGCAACCTTGCAGGTACCTCCCAGGTTCCATGCCCGACGAAAGGACCCAGACCCAAATTGAGAGGGGCTGTTTGGGGGCCCCCTGGGGACTCTTCAGGCCAGCTAGGTCTTTGGGTCCTGGCTCCTTCCGTTTGGGAGCTGTTGCTGCAGTTGGGCATGTTGACCGGAGAGTGCTTCTCGGGCTGCGAACTGCAACCTTGCAGGTACCTCCCATGTCCCCAGCCCAACGAAAGCCCCCAGACCCAAATGCAGAGGGGCTGCTTGGGGGCCCCCTGGGGCCCCTTCAGGCCAGCTAGGTCTTTGGGTCCTGGCTCCTTCGGTTTGGGAGCTGTTGCTGGACGTTGGGCATGTTGGCCGGAGAGTGCTTCTCGGGCTGCGAAGTGCAACCTTGCAGGCACCTCCCAGGTTCCCGGCCCAACGAAAGCCCCCAGACCCAAATGGAGAGGGGCTGCTTGGGGGCCCCCTGGGGGCCCTTCAGGCCAGCTAGGTCTTTGGGTCCTGGATCCTTCGGTTTGGGAGCTGTTGCTGCAGTTGGGCATGTTGGCCGGAGAGTGCTTCTCGGGCTGCGAACTGTAACCTTGCAGGTACCTCCCATGTTCCCGGCCCAACGAAAGCCCCCAGACCCAAATTGAGAGGGGCTGCTTGGGGGACCCCTGGGGGCCCTTCAGGCCAGCTAGGTCTTTGGGTCCTGGCTCCTTCGGTTTGGGAGCTGTTGCTGGACGTTGGGCATGTTGACCGGAGAGTGATCTAGGGCTGCGAACTGCAACCTTGCAGGTACCTCCCAGGTCCCAGGCCCAAAGAAAGCCCCCAGAACCAAATGGAGAGGGGCTGCTTGGGGGCCCCTTGGGGCCCCTTCAGGCCAGCTAGGTCTTTGGGTCCTGGATCCTTCGGTTTGGGAGCTGTTGCTGCAGTTGTGCATGTTGACCGGAGAGTGCTTCTCGGGCTGCGAACTGCAACCTTGCAGGTACCTCCCAGGTCCCCGGCCCAACGAAAGCCCCCAGACCCAAATGGAGAGGGGCTGCTTGGGGGCCCCCTGGGGGCCCTTCAGGCCAGCTAGGTCTTTGGGTCCTGGCTCCTTCGGTTTGGGAGCTGTTGCTGGACGTTGGGCATGTTGGCCGGAGAGTGCTTCTCGGGCTGCGAACTGCAACCTTGCAGGTACCTCCCAGGTCCCCGGCCCAACGAAAGCCCCCAGAACCAAATGGAGAGGGGCTGCTTGGGGACCCCCTGGGGGCCCTTCAGGCCAGCTAGGTCTTTGGGTCCTGGCTCCTTCTGTTTGGGAGCTGTTGCTGGACGTTGGGCATGTTGGCCGGAGAGTGATTCTCAGGCTGCGAACTGTAACCTTGCAGGTACCTCCCAGGTCCCCGGCCCAAAGAAAGCCCCCAGACCCAAATGGAGAGGGGCTGCTTGGGGGCCCCCTGGCGGCCCTTCAGGCCAGCTAGGTCTTTGGGTCCTGGCTCCTTCGGTTTGGGAGCTGTTGCTGCAGTTGGGCATGTTGGCCGGAGAGTGCTTCTCGGGCTGCGAACTGCAACCTTGCAGGTACCTCCCAGGTCCCCGGCCCAACGAAAGCCCCCAGACCCAAATTGAGAGGGGCTGCTTGGGGGCCCCCTGGGGGCCCTTCAGGCCAGCTAGGTCTTTGGGTCCTGGCTCCTTCGGTTTGGGAGCTGTTGCTGGACGTTTGGCATGTTGACCGGAGAGTGCTTCTCGGGCTGCGAACTGCAACCTTGCAGGTACCTCCCAGGTCCCCAGCCCAACGAAAGCCCCCAGATCCAAATGGAGAGGGGCTGCTTGGGGGCCCCCTGGGGGCCCTTCAGGCCAGCTAGGTCTTTGGGTCCTGGCTCCTTCGGTTTGGGAGCTGTTGCTGCAGTTGGGCATGTTGACCGGAGAGTGCTTCTCGGGCTGCGAACTGCAACCTTGCAGGTACCTCCCAGGTCCCCGGCCAAAAGAAAGCCCCCAGACCCAAATGGAGAGGGGCTGCTTGGGGGCCCCCTGGGGGCCCTTCAGGCCAGCTAGGTCTTTGGGTCCTGGCTCCTTCGGTTTGGGAGCTGTTGCTGCAGTTGGGCATGTTGGCCGGAAAGTGCTTCTCGGGCCGCGAATTGCAACCTTGCAGGTACCTCCCAGGTTCCCGGCCCAAAGAAAGCCCCCAGACCCAAATGGAGAGGGGCTGCTTGGGGGCCCCCTGGGGCCGCTTCAGGCCAGCTAGGTCTTTGGGTCCTGGCTCCTTCGGTTTGGGAGCTGTTGCTGGACGTTGGGCATGTTTCCCGGAGAGTGCTTCTCGGGCCGCGAACTGCAACCTTGCAGGTACCTCCCAGGTTCCATGCCCGACGAAAGGACCCAGACCCAAATTGAGAGGGGCTGTTTGGGGGCCCCCTGGTGACTCTTCAGGCCAGCTAGGTCTTTGGGTCCTGGCTCCTTCGGTTTGGGAGCTGTTGCTGCAGTTGGGCATGTTGACCGGAGAGTGCTTCTCGGGCTGCGAACTGCAACCTTGCAGGTACCTCCCATGTCCCCAGCCCAACGAAAGCCCCCAGACCCAAATGGAGAGGGGCTGCTTGGGGGCCCCCTGGGGCCCCTTCAGGCCAGCTAGGTCTTTGGGTCCTGGCTCCTTCGCTTTGGGAGCTGTTTCTGCAGTTGTGTATGTTGACCGGAGAGTGCTTCTCGGGCTGCGAACTGCAACCTTGCAGGTACCTCCCAGGTCCCCGGCCCAACGAAAGCCCCCAGACCCAAATGGAGAGGGGCTGCTTGGGGGCCCCCTGGGGGCCCTTCAGGCCAGCTAGGTCTTTGGGTCCTGGCTCCTTCGGTTTGGGAGCTGTTGCTGCAGTTGGGCATGTTGGCCGGAGAGTGCTTCTCGGGCTGCGAACTGCAACCTTGCAGGTACCTCCCATGTCCCCGGCCCAACGAAAGCCCCCAGACCCAAATGGAGAGGGGCTGTTTGGGGGACCCCTGGGGGCCCTTCAGGCCAGCTAGGTCTTTGGGTCCTGGCTCCTTCGGTTTGGGAGCTGTTGCTGGACGTTTGGCATGTTGACCGGAGAGTGCTTCTCGGGCTGCGAACTGCAACCTTGCAGGTACCTCCCAGGTCCCCAGCCCAACGAAAGCCCCCAGATCCAAATGGAGAGGGGCTGCTTGGGGGCCCCCTGGGGGCCCTTCAGGCCAGCTAGGTCTTTGGGTCCTGGCTCCTTCGGTTTGGGAGCTGTTGCTGCAGTTGGGCATGTTGACCGGAGAGAGCTTCTCGGGCTGCGAACTGCAACCTTGCAGGTACCTCCCAGGTCCCCGGCCAAAAGAAAGCCCCCAGACCCAAATGGAGAGGGGCTGCTTGGGGGCCCCCTGGGGGCCCTTCAGGCCAGCTAGGTCTTTGGGTCCTGGCTCCTTCGGTTTGGGAGCTGTTGCTGCAGTTGGGTATGTTGGCCGGCAAGTGATTCTCGGGCCGCGAACTGCAACCTTGCAGGTACCTCCCAGGTTCCCGGCCCAAAGAAAGCCCCCAGACCCAAATGGAGAGGGGCTGCTTGGGGGCCCCCTGGAGCCGCTTCAGGCCAGCTAGGTCTTTGGGTCCTGGCTCCTTCGGTTTGGGAGCTGTTGCTGCATTTGGGCATGTTGGCCGGAGAGTGCTTCTCGGGCCGCGAACTGCAACCTTGCAGGTACCTCCCAGGTTCCCGGCCCAACGAAAGCCCCCAGACCCAAATGGAGAGGGGCTGCTTGGGGGCCCCCTGAGGGCCCTTCAGGCCAGCTAGGTCTTTGGGTCCTGGCTCCTTCGGTTTGGGAGCTGTTGCTGGACGTTTGGCATGTTGGCCGGAGAGTGCTTCTCGGGCCGCGAACTGCAACCTTGCAGGTACCTCCCAGGTTCCATGCCCGACGAAAGGACCCAGACCCAAATTGAGAGGGGCTGTTTGGGGGCCCCCTGGGGACTCTTCAGGCCAGCTAGGTCTTTGGGTCCTGGCTCCTTCGGTTTGGGAGCTGTTGCTGCAGTTGGGCATGTTGACCGGAGAGTGCTTCTCGGGCTGCGAACTGCAACCTTGCAGGTACCTCCCAGGTCCCCGGCCCAACGAAAGCCCCCAGACCCAAATGGAGAGGGGCTGCTTGGGGGCCCCCTGGGGGCCCTTCAGGCCAGCTAGGTCTTTGGGTCCTGGCTCCTTCGGTTTGGGAGCTGTTGCTGCAGTTGTGCATGTTGGCCGGAGAGTGCTTCTCGGGCTGCGAAGTGCAACCTTGCAGGCACCTCCCAGGATCCCGGCCCAACGAAAGCCCCCAGACCCAAATGGAGAGGGGCTGCTTGGGGGCCCCCTGGGGGCCCTTCAGGCCAGCTAGGTCTTTGGGTCCTGGCTCCTTCGGTTTGGGAGCTGTTGCTGCAGTTGGGCATGTTGGCCGGAGAGTGCTTCTCGGGCTGCGAACTTCAACCTTGCAGGTACCTCCCATGTTCCCGGCCCAACGAAAGCCCCCAGACCCAAATGGAGAGGGGCTGCTTGGGGGACCCCTGGGGGCCCTTCAGGCCAGCTAGGTCTTTGGGTCCTGGCTCCTTCGGTTTGGGAGCTGTAGCTGGACGTTGGGCATGTTGGTCGGAGAGTGCTTCTCGGGCCGTGAACTGCAAACTTGCAGGCACCTCCCAGGTTCCCGGCCCAACGAAAGCCCCCAGACCCAAATGGAGAGGGGCTGCTTGGGGGCCCCCAGGGGCCCCTTCAGGCCAGCTAGGTCTTTGGGTCCTGGCTCCTTCGATTTGGGAGCTGTTGCTGCAGTTAGGCATGTTGGCCGGAGAGTGCTTCTCGGGCTGCGAACTTCAACCTTTCAGGTACCTCCCAGATCCCCGGCACAACGAAAGCCCCCAGACCCAAATTGAGAGGGGCTGCTTGGGGGCCCCCTGGGGGCCCTTCAGGCCAGCTAGGTCTTTGGGTCCTGGCTCCTTCGGTTTGGGAGCTGTTGCTGCAGTTGGGCATGTTGGCCGGAGAGTGCTTCTCGGGCTGCGAACTGCAACCTTGCAGGTACCTCCCATGTTCCCGGCCCAACGAAAGCCCCCAGACCCAAATTGAGAGGGGCTGCTTGGGGGACCCCTGGGGGCCCTTCAGGCCAGCTAGGTCTTTGGGTCCTGGCTCCTTCGGTTTGGGAGCTGTTGCTGGACGTTGGGCATGTTGACCGGAGAGTGATCTAGGGCTGCGAACTGCAACCTTTCAGGTACCTCCCAGGTACCAGGCCCAACGAAAGCCCCCAGAACCAAATGGAGAGGGGCTGCTTGGGGGCCCCTTGGGGCCCCTTCAGGCCAGCTAGGTCTTTGGGTCCTGGATCCTTCGGTTTGGGAGCTGTTGCTGGACGTTGGGCATGTTGACCGGAGAGTGCTTCTCGGGCTGCGAACTGCAACCTTGCAGGTACCTCCCAGGTCCCCGGCCCAACGAAAGCCCCCAGACCCAAATGGAGAGGGGCTGCTTGGGGGCCCCCTGGGGGCCCTTCAGGCCAGCTAGGTCTTTGGGTCCTGGCTCCTTCGGTTTGGGAGCTGTTGCTGCAGTTGGGCATGTTGGCCGGAGAGTGCTTCTCGGGCTGCGAAGTGCAACCTTGCAGGCACCTCCCAGGATCCCGGCCCAACGAAAGCCCCCAGACCCAAATGGAGAGGGGCTGCTTGGGGGCCCCCTGGGGGCCCTTCAGGCCAGCTAGGTCTTTGGGTCCTGGCTCCTTCGGTTTGGGAGCTGTTGCTGCAGTTGGGCATGTTGGCCGGAGAGTGCTTCTCGGGCTGCGAACTTCAACCTTGCAGGTACCTCCCATGTTCCCGGCCCAACGAAAGCCCCCAGACCCAAATGGAGAGGGGCTGCTTGGGGGACCCCTGGGGGCCCTTCAGGCCAGCTAGGTCTTTGGGTCCTGGCTCCTTCGGTTTGGGAGCTGTAGCTGGACGTTGGGCATGTTGACCGGAGAGTGCTTCTCGGGCCGTGAACTGCAAACTTGCAGGCACCTCCCAGGTTCCCGGCCCAACGAAAGCCCCAAGAACCACATGGAGAGGGGCTGCTTCGGGGCCCCCAGGGGCCCCTTCAGGCCAGCTAGGTCTTTGGGTCCTGGCTCCTTCGATTTGGGAGCTGTTGCTGCAGTTAGGCATGTTGGCCGGAGAGTGCTTCTCGGGCTGCGAACTTCAACCTTTCAGGTACCTCCCAGATCCCCGGCACAACGAAAGCCCCCAGACCCAAATTGAGAGGGGCTGCTTGGGGGCCCCCTGGGGGCCCTTCAGGCCAGCTAGGTCTTTGGGTCCTGGCTCCTTCGGTTTGGGAGCTGTTGCTGCAGTTGGGCATGTTGACCGGAGAGAGCTTCTCGGGCTGCGAACTGCAACCTTGCAGGTACCTCCCATGTTCCCGGCCCAACGAAAGCCCCCAGACCCAAATGGAGAGGGGCTGCTTGGGGGACCCCTGGGGGCCCTTCAGGCCAGCTAGGTCTTTGGGTCCTGGCTCCTTCGGTTTGGGAGCTGTTGCTGCAGTTGGGCATGTTGGCCGGCAAGTGATTCTCGGGCCGCGAACTGCAACCTTGCAGGTACCTCCCAGGTTCCCGGCCCAAAGAAAGCCCCCAGACCCAAATGGAGAGGGGCTGCTTGGGGGCCCCTTGGGGCCGCTTCAGGCCAGCTAGGTCTTTGGGTCCTGGCTCCTTCGGTTTGGGAGCTGTTGCTGCATTTGGGCATGTTGGCCGGAGAGTGCTTCTCGGGCCGCGAACTGCAACCTTGCAGGTACCTCCCAGGTTCCCGGCCCAACGAAAGCCCCCAGACCCAAATGGAGAGGGGCTGCTTGGGGGCCCCCTGAGGGCCCTTCAGGCCAGCTAGGTCTTTGGGTCCTGGCTCCTTCGGTTTGGGAGCTGTTGCTGCAGTTGGGCATGTTGACCGGAGAGTGCTTCTCGGGCTGCGAACTGCAACCTTGCAGGTACCTCCCAGGTCCCCGGCCCAACGAAAGCCCCCAGACCCAAATGGAGAGGGGCTGCTTGGGGGCCCCCTGGGGGCCCTTCAGGCCAGCTAGGTCTTTGGGTCCTGGCTCCTTCGGTTTGGGAGCTGTTGCTGCAGTTGTGCATGTTGGCCGGAGAGTGCTTCTCGGGCTGCGAAGTGCAACCTTGCAGGCACCTCCCAGGATCCCGGCCCAACGAAAGCCCCCAGACCCAAATGGAGAGGGGCTGCTTGGGGGCCCCCTGGGGGCCCTTCAGGCCAGCTAGGTCTTTGGGTCCTGGCTCCTTCGGTTTGGGAGCTGTTGCTGCAGTTGGGCATGTTGGCCGGAGAGTGCTTCTCGGGCTGCGAACTTCAACCTTGCAGGTACCTCCCATGTTCCCGGCCCAACGAAAGCCCCCAGACCCAAATGGAGAGGGGCTGCTTGGGGGACCCCTGGGGGCCCTTCAGGCCAGCTAGGTCTTTGGGTCCTGGCTCCTTCGGTTTGGGAGCTGTAGCTGGACGTTGGGCATGTTGGCCGGAGAGTGCTTCTCGGGCCGTGAACTGCAAACTTGCAGGCACCTCCCAGGTTCCCGGCCCAACGAAAGCCCCAAGAACCACATGGAGAGGGGCTGCTTCGGGGCCCCCAGGGGCCCCTTCAGGCCAGCTAGGTCTTTGGGTCCTGGCTCCTTCGATTTGGGAGCTGTTGCTGCAGTTAGGCATGTTGGCCGGAGAGTGCTTCTCGGGCTGCGAACTTCAACCTTTCAGGTACCTCCCAGATCCCCGGCACAACGAAAGCCCCCAGACCCAAATTGAGAGGGGCTGCTTGGGGGCCCCCTGGGGGCCCTTCAGGCCAGCTAGGTCTTTGGGTCCTGGCTCCTTCGGTTTGGGAGCTGTTGCTGCAGTTGGGCATGTTGGCCGGAGAGTGCTTCTCGGGCTGCGAACTGCAACCTTGCAGGTACCTCCCATGTTCCCGGCCCAACGAAAGCCCCCAGACCCAAATGGAGAGGGGCTGCTTGGGGGACCCCTGGGGGCCCTTCAGGCCAGCTAGGTCTTTGGGTCCTGGCTCCTTCGGTTTGGGAGCTGTTGCTGGACGTTGGGCATGTTGACCGGAGAGTGATCTAGGGCTGCGAACTGCAACCTTTCAGGTACCTCCCAGGTCCCAGGCCCAACGAAAGCCCCCAGAACCAAATGGAGAGGGGCTGCTTGGGGGCCCCTTGGGGCCCCTTCAGGCCAGCTAGGTCTTTGGGTCCTGGATCCTTCGGTTTGGGAGCTGTTGCTGCAGTTGGGCATGTTGACCGGAGAGTGCTTCTCGGGCTGCGAACTGCAACCTTGCAGGTACCTCCCAGGTCCCCGGCCCAACGAAAGCCCCCAGACCCAAATGGAGAGGGGCTGCTTGGGGGCCCCCTGGGGGCCCTTCAGGCCAGCTAGGTCTTTGGGTCCTGGCTCCTTCGGTTTGGGAGCTGTTGCTGCAGTTGGGCATGTTGGCCGGAGAGTGCTTCTCGGGCTGCGAAGTGCAACCTTGCAGGCACCTCCCAGGATCCCGGCCCAACGAAAGCCCCCAGACCCAAATGGAGAGGGGCTGCTTGGGGGCCCCCTGGGGGCCCTTCAGGCCAGCTAGGTCTTTGGGTCCTGGCTCCTTCGGTTTGGGAGCTGTTGCTGCAGTTGGGCATGTTGGCCGGAGAGTGCTTCTCGGGCTGCGAACTTCAACCTTGCAGGTACCTCCCATGTTCCCGGCCCAACGAAAGCCCCCAGACCCAAATGGAGAGGGGCTGCTTGGGGGACCCCTGGGGGCCCTTCAGGCCAGCTAGGTCTTTGGGTCCTGGCTCCTTCGGTTTGGGAGCTGTAGCTGGACGTTGGGCATGTTGGCCGGAGAGTGCTTCTCGGGCCGTGAACTGCAAACTTGCAGGCACCTCCCAGGTTCCCGGCCCAATGAAAGCCCCAAGAACCACATGGAGAGGGGCTGCTTCGGGGCCCCCAGGGGCCCCTTCAGGCCAGCTAGGTCTTTGGGTCCTGGCTCCTTCGATTTGGGAGCTGTTGCTGCAGTTAGGCATGTTGGCCGGAGAGTGCTTCTCGGGCTGCGAACTTCAACCTTTCAGGTACCTCCCAGATCCCCGGCACAACGAAAGCCCCCAGACCCAAATTGAGAGGGGCTGCTTGGGGGCCCCCTGGGGGCCCTTCAGGCCAGCTAGGTCTTTGGGTCCTGGCTCCTTCGGTTTGGGAGCTGTTGCTGCAGTTGGGCATGTTGGCCGGAGAGTGCTTCTCGGGCTGCGAACTGCAACCTTGCAGGTACCTCCCATGTTCCCGGCCCAACGAAAGCCCCCAGACCCAAATTGAGAGGGGCTGCTTGGGGGACCCCTGGGGGCCCTTCAGGCCAGCTAGGTCTTTGGGTCCTGGCTCCTTCGGTTTGGGAGCTGTTGCTGGACGTTGGGCATGTTGGCCGGCAAGTGATCTAGGGCTGCGAACTGCAACCTTGCAGGTACCTCCCAGGTCCCAGGCCCAACGAAAGCCCCCAGACCCAAATGGAGAGGGGCTGCTTGGGGGCCCCTTGGGGCCCCTTCAGGCCAGCTAGGTCTTTGTGTCCTGGCTCCTTCGGTTTGGGAGCTGTTGCTGCAGTTGGGCATGTTGGCCGGAGAGTGCTTCTCGGGCTGCGAACTGCAACCTTGCAGGTACCTCCCATGTCACCGGCCCAACGAAAGCCCCCAGACCCAAATTGAGAGGGGCTGCTTGGGGGCCCCCTGGGGGCCCTTCAGGCCAGCTAGGTCTTTGGGTCCTGGCTCCTTCGGTTTGGGAGCTGTTGCTGGACGTTTGGCATGTTGACCGGAGAGTGCTTCTCGGGCTGCGAACTGCAACCTTGCAGGTACCTCCCAGGTCCCCAGCCCAAAGAAAGCCCCCAGATCCAAATGGAGAGGGGCTGCTTGGGGGCCCCCTGGGGGCCCTTCAGGCCAGCTAGGTCTTTGTGTCCTGGCTCCTTTGGTTTGGGAGCTGTTGCTGCAGTTGGGCATGTTGACCGGAGAGAGCTTCTCGGGCTGCGAACTGCAACCTTGCAGGTACCTCCCAGGTCCCCGGCCAAAAGAAAGCCCCCAGATCCAAATGGAGAGGGGCTGCTTGGGGGCCCCTTGGGGCCCCTTCAGGCCAGCTAGGTCTTTGGGTCCTGGCTCCTTCGGTTTGGGAGCTGTTGCTGCAGTTGGGCATGTTGACCGGAGAGTGCTTCTCGGGCTGCGAACTGCAACCTTGCAGGTACCTCCCAGGTCCCCGGCCCAACGAAAGCCCCCAGACCCAAATGGAGAGGGGCTGCTTGGGGGCCCCCTGGGGGCCCTTCAGGCCAGCTAGGTCTTTGGATCCTGGCTCCTTCGGTTTGGGACCTGTTGCTGGACGTTGGGCATGTTGGCCAGAGAGTGCTTCTCGGGCCGCGAACTGCAACCTTGCAGGTAGCTCCCAGGTTCCCGGCCCGACGAAAGGCCCCTGACCCAAATTGAGAGGGGCTGTTTTGTGGCCCCCTGGGGACTCTTCAGGCCAGCTAGGTCTTTGGGTCCTGGCTCCTTCGGTTTGGGAGCTGTTGCTGGATGTTGGGCATGTTGGCCGGAGAGTGCTTCTCGGGCTGCGAACTGCAACCTTGCAGGTACCTCCCAGGTCCCCGGCCCAACGAAAGCCCCCAGATCCAAATGGAGAGGGGCTGCTTGGGGGCCCCTTGGGGCCCCTTCAGGCCAGCTAGGTCTTTGGGTCCTGGCTCCTTCAGTTTGGGAGCTGTTGCTGGACGTTTGGCATGTTGACCGGAGAGTGCTTCTCGGGCTGCGAACTGCAACCTTGCAGGTACCTCCCAGGTCCCCAGCCCAACGAAAGCCCCCAGATCCAAATGGAGAGGGGCTGCTTGGGGGCCCCTGGGGGCCCTTCAGGCCAGCTAGGTCTTTGGGTCCTGGCTCCTTCGGTTTGGGAGCTGTTGCTGCAGTTGGGCATGTTGACCGGAGAGAGCTTCTCGGGCTGCGAACTGCAACCTTGCTGGTACCTCCCAGGTCCCCGGCCAAAAGAAAGCCCCCAGACCCAAATGGAGAGGGGCTGCTTGGGGGCCCCCTGGGGGCCCTTCAGGCCAGCTAGGTCTTTGTGTCCTGGCTCCTTCGGTTTGGGAGCTGTTGCTGCAGTTGGGCATGTTGGCCGGAGAGTGCTTTTCGGGCTGCGAACTGCAACCTTGCAGGTACCTCCCATGTCACCGGCCCAACGAAAGCCCCCAGACCCAAATTGAGAGGGGCTGCTTGGGGGCCCCCTGGGGGCCCTTCAGGCCAGCTAGGTCTTTGGGTCCTGGCTCCTTCGGTTTGGGAGCTGTTGCTGGACGTTTGGCATGTTGACCGGAGAGTGCTTCTCGGGCTGCGAACTGCAACCTTGCAGGTACCTCCCAGGTCCCCAGCCCAAAGAAAGCCCCCAGATCTAAATGGAGAGGGGCTGCTTGGGGGCCCCCTGGGGGCCCTTCAGGCCAGCTAGGTCTTTGTGTCCTGGCTCCTTCGGTTTGGGAGCTGTTGCTGCAGTTGGGCATGTTGACCGGAGAGAGCTTCTCGGGCTGCGAACTGCAACCTTGCAGGTACCTCCCAGGTCCCCGGCCAAAAGAAAGCCCCCAGATCCAAATGGAGAGGGGCTGCTTGGGGGCCCCTTGGGGCCCCTTCAGGCCAGCTAGGTCTTTGGGTCCTGGCTCCTTCGGTTTGGGAGCTGTTGCTGCAGTTGGGCATGTTGACCGGAGAGTGCTTCTCGGGCTGCGAACTGCAACCTTGCAGGTACCTCCCAGGTCCCCGGCCCAACGAAAGCCCCCAGACCCAAATGGAGAGGGGCTGCTTGGGGGCCCCCTGGGGGCCCTTCAGGCCAGCTAGGTCTTTGGGTCCTGGCTCCTTCGGTTTGGGACCTGTTGCTGGACGTTGGGCATGTTGGCCAGAGAGTGCTTCTCGGTACGGGAACTGCAACCTTGCAGGTAGCTCCCAGGTTCCCGGCCCAACGAAAGGCCCCTGACCCAAATTGAGAGGGGCTGTTTTGTGGCCCCCTGGGGACTCTTCAGGCCAGCTAGGTCTTTGGGTCCTGGCTCCTTCGGTTTGGGAGCTGTTGCTGGATGTTGGGCATGTTGGCCGGAGAGTGCTTCTCGGGCTGCGAACTGCAACCTTGCAGGTACCTCCCAGGTCCCCGGCCCAACGAAAGCCCCCAGATCCAAATGGAGAGGGGCTGCTTGGGGGCCCCTTGGGGCCCCTTCAGGCCAGCTAGGTCTTTGGGTCCTGGCTCCTTCAGTTTGGGAGCTGTTGCTGGACGTTTGGCATGTTGACCGGAGAGTGCTTCTCGGGCTGCGAACTGCAACCTTGCAGGTACCTCCCAGGTCCCCAGCCCAACGAAAGCCCCCAGATCCAAATGGAGAGGGGCTGCTTGGGGGCCCCCTGGGGGCCCTTCAGGCCAGCTAGGTCTTTGGGTCCTGGCTCCTTCGGTTTGGGAGCTGTTGCTGCAGTTGGGCATGTTGACCGGAGAGAGCTTCTCGGGCTGCGAACTGCAACCTTGCTGGTACCTCCCAGGTCCCCGGCCAAAAGAAAGCCCCCAGACCCAAATGGAGAGGGGCTGCTTGGGGGCCCCCTGGGGGCCCTTCAGGCCAGCTAGGTCTTTGGGTCCTGGCTCCTTCGGTTTGGGAGCTGTTGCTGCAGTTGGGCATGTTGACCGGAGAGTGCTTCTCGGGCTGCGAACTGCAACCTTGCAGGTACCTCCCATGTCCCCGGCCCAACGAAAGCCCCCAGACCCAAATGGAGAGGGGCTGCTTGGGGGCCCCCTGTGGCCGCTTCAGGCCAGCTAGGTCTTTGGGTCCTGGATCCTTCGGTTTGGGAGCTGTTGCTGCATTTGGGCATGTTGACCGGAGAGTGCTTCTCGGGCTGCGAACTGCAACCTTGCAGGTAGCTCCCAGGTTCCCGGCCCAAGGAAAGCCCCCAGACCCAAATGGAGAGGGGCTGTTTGGGGGCTCCCTGGGGCCCCTTCAGGCCAGCTAGGTCTTTGTGTCCTGGCTCCTTCGGTTTGGGAGCTGTTTCTGCAGTTGTGCATGTTGGCCGGAGAGTGCTTCTCGGGCCGCGAAGTGCAACCTTGCAGGCACCTCCCAGGTTCCCGGCCCAACGAAAGCCCCCAGACCCAAATGGAGAGGGGCTGCTTGGGGGCCCCCTGGGGGCCCTTCAGGCCAGCTAGGTCTTTGGGTCCTGGCTCCTTCGGTTTGTTGATCTGTAGCTGGACGTTGGGCATGTTGGCCGGAGAGTGCTTCTCGGGCCGTGAACTGCAACCTTGCAGGTAGCTCCCAGGTTCCCGGCCCAAGGAAAGCCCCCAGAACCACATGGAGAGGGGCTGCTTGGGGGCCCCCAGGGGCCCCTTCAGGCCAGCTAGGTCTTTGGGTCCTGGCTCCTTCGATTTGGGAGCTGTTGCTGCAGTTAGGCATGTTGGCCGGAGAGTGCTTCTCGGGCTGCGAACTTCAACCTTTCAGGTACCTCCCAGATCCCCGGCCCAATGAAAGCCCCCAGACCCAAATTGAGAGGGGCTGCTTGGGGGCCCCCTGGGGGCCCTTCAGGCCAGCTAGGTCTTTGGGTCCTGGCTCCTTCGGTTTGGGAGCTGTTGCTGCAGTTGGGCATGTTGGCCGGAGAGTGCTTCTCGGGCCGCGAACTGCAACCTTGCAGGTACCTCCCATGTCCCCGGCCCAACGAAAGCCCCCAGACCCAAATTGAGAGGGGCTGCTTGGGGGACCCCTGGGGGCCCTTCAGGCCAGCTAGGTCTTTGGGTCCTGGCTCCTTCGGTTTGGGAGCTGTTGCTGGACGTTGGGCATGTTGGCCAGAGAGTGCTTCTCGGTACTGGAACTGCAACCTTGCAGGTAGCTCCCAGGTTCCCGGCCCGACGAAAGGCCCCAGACCCAAATTGAGAGGTGCTGTTTTGGGGCCCCCTGGGGACTCTTCAGGCCAGCTAGGTCTTTGGGTCCTGGCTCCTTCGGTTTGGGAGCTGTTGCTGGATGTTGGGCATGTTGGCCGGAGAGTGCTTCTCGGGCTGCGAACTGCAACCTTGCAGGTACCTCCCAGGTCCCCGGCCCAACGAAAGCCCCCAGATCCAAATGGAGAGGGGCTGCTTGGGGGCCCCTTGGGGCCCCTTCAGGCCAGCTAGGTCTTTGGGTCCTGGCTCCTTCAGTTTGGGAGCTGTTGCTGGACGTTGGGCATGTTGACCGGAGAGTGCTTCTCGGGCTGCGAACTGCAACCTTGCAGGTACCTCCCATGTTCCCGGCCCAACGAAAGCCCCCAGACCCAAATGGAGAGGGGCTGCTTGGGGGCCCCCTGGGGGCCCTTCAGGCCAGCTAGGTCTTTGGGTCCTGGCTCCTTCGGTTTGGGAGCTGTTGCTGGACGTTGGGCATGTTGGCCGGAGAGTGCTTCTCGGTACGGGAACTGCAACCTTGCAGGTAGCTCCCAGGTTCCCGGCCAAAGGAAAGCCCCCAGACCCAAATGGAGAGGGGCTGTTTGGGGGCCCCCTGGGGCCCCTTCAGGCCAGCTAGGTCTTTGGGTCCTGGCTCCTTCGGTTTGGGAGCTGTTGCTGCAGTTGGGCATGTTGACCGGAGAGTGCTTCTCGGGCTGCGAACTGCAACCTTGCAGGTACCTCCCAGGTCCCCGGCCCAACGAAAGCCCCCAGACCCAAATGGAGAGGGGCTGCTTGGGGGCCCCCTGGGGGCCCTTCAGGCCAGCTAGGTCTTTGGGTCCTGGCTCCTTCGGTTTGGGAGCTGTTGCTGCAGTTGGGCATGTTGACCGGAGAGTGCTTCTCGGGCTGCGAACTGCAACCTTGCAGGTACCTCCCATGTCCCCGGCCCAACGAAAGCCCCCAGACCCAAATGGAGAGGGGCTGCTTGGGGGCCCCCTGTGGCCGCTTCAGGCCAGCTAGGTCTTTGGGTCCTGGATCCTTCGGTTTGGGAGCTGTTGCTGCATTTGGGCATGTTGACCGGAGAGTGCTTCTCGGGCTGCGAACTGCAACCTTGCAGGTACCTCCCAGGTCCCCGGCCCAACGAAAGCCCCCAGACCCAAATGGAGAGGGGCTGCTTGGGGGCCCCCTGGGGGCCCTTCAGGCCAGCTAGGTCTTTGGGTCCTGGCTCCTTCGGTTTGGGAGCTGTTGCTGCAGTTGGGCATGTTGGCCGGAGAGTGCTTCTCGGGCTGCGAAGTGCAAACTTGCAGGCACCTCCCAGATCCCAGGCCCAACGAAAGCCCCCAGAACCAAATGGAGAGGGGCTGCTTGGGGGCCCCTTGGGGCCCCTTCAGGCCAGCTAGGTCTTTGGGTCCTGGATCCTTCGGTTTGGGAGCTGTTGCTGCATTTGGGCATGTTGACCGGAGAGTGCTTCTCGGGCTGCGAACTGCAACCTTGCAGGCACCTCCCAGGTCCCAGGCCCAACGAAAGCCCCCAGAACCAAATGGAGAGGGGCTGCTTGGGGGCCCCCTGGGGGCCCTTCAGGCCAGCTAGGTCTTTGGGTCCTGGCTCCTTCGGTTTGGGAGCTGTTGCTGGACGTTGGGCATGTTGACCAGAGAGTGCTTCTCGGTACGGGAACTGCAACCTTGCAGGTAGCTCCCAGGTTCCCGGCCCAAGGAAAGCCCCCAGACCCAAATGGAGAGGGGCTGTTTGGGGGCTCCCTGGGGCCCCTTCAGGCCAGCTAGGTCTTTGGGTCCTGGCTCCTTCGGTTTGGGAGCTGTTTCTGCAGTTGGGCATGTTGACCGGAGAGTGCTTCTCGGGCTGCGAACTGCAACCTTGCAGGTACCTCCCATGTCCCCTGCCCAACGAAAGCCCCCAGACCCAAATGGAGAGGGGCTGCTTGGGGGCCCCCTGGGGGTCCTTCAGGCCAGCTAGGTCTTTGGGTCCTGGCTCCTTCGCTTTGGGAGCTGTTGCTGCAGTTGTGCATGTTGGCCGGAGAGTGCTTCTCGGGCCGCGAAGTGCAACCTTGCAGGCACCTCCCAGGTTCCCGGCCCAACGAAAGCCCCCAGACCCAAATGGAGAGGGGCTGCTTGGGGGCCCCCTGGGGCCCCTTCAGGCCAGCTAGGTCTTTGGGTCCTGGCTCCTTCGGTTTGTTGATCTGTAGCTGGACGTTGGGCATGTTGGCCGGAGAGTGCTTCTCGGGCCGTGAACTGCAACCTTGCAGGTAGCTCCCAGGTTCCCGGCCCAAGGAAAGCCCCCAGAACCACATGGAGAGGGGCTGCTTGGGGGCCCCCAGGGGCCCCTTCAGGCCAGCTAGGTCTTTGGGTCCTGGCTCCTTCGATTTGGGAGCTGTTGCTGCAGTTAGGCATGTTGGCCGGAGAGTGCTTCTCGGGCTGCGAACTTCAACCTTTCAGGTACCTCCCAGATCCCCGGCCCAATGAAAGCCCCCAGACCCAAATTGAGAGGGGCTGCTTGGGGGCCCCCTGGGGGCCCTTCAGGCCAGCTAGGTCTTTGGGTCCTGGCTCCTTCGGTTTGGGAGCTGTTGCTGCAGTTGGGCATGTTGGCCGGAGAGTGCTTCTCGGGCCGCGAACTGCAACCTTGCAGGTACCTCCCATGTCCCCGGCCCAACGAAAGCCCCCAGACCCAAATTGAGAGGGGCTGCTTGGGGGACCCCTGGGGGCCCTTCAGGCCAGCTAGGTCTTTGGGTCCTGGCTCCTTCGGTTTGGGAGCTGTTGCTGGACGTTGGGCATGTTGGCCAGAGAGTGCTTCTCGGTACTGGAACTGCAACCTTGCAGGTAGCTCCCAGGTTCCCGGCCCGACGAAAGGCCCCAGACCCAAATTGAGAGGTGCTGTTTTGGGGCCCCCTGGGGACTCTTCAGGCCAGCTAGGTCTTTGGGTCCTGGCTCCTTCGGTTTGGGAGCTGTTGCTGGATGTTGGGCATGTTGGCCGGAGAGTGCTTCTCGGGCTGCGAACTGCAACCTTGCAGGTACCTCCCAGGTCCCCGGCCCAACGAAAGCCCCCAGATCCAAATGGAGAGGGGCTGCTTGGGGGCCCCTTGGGGCCCCTTCAGGCCAGCTAGGTCTTTGGGTCCTGGCTCCTTCAGTTTGGGAGCTGTTGCTGGACGTTGGGCATGTTGACCGGAGAGTGCTTCTCGGGCTGCGAACTGCAACCTTGCAGGTACCTCCCATGTTCCCGGCCCAACGAAAGCCCCCAGACCCAAATGGAGAGGGGCTGCTTGGGGGCCCCCTGGGGGCCCTTCAGGCCAGCTAGGTCTTTGGGTCCTGGCTCCTTCGGTTTGGGAGCTGTTGCTGGACGTTGGGCATGTTGGCCGGAGAGTGCTTCTCGGGCCGCGAACTGCAACCTTGCAGGTACCTCCCAGGTTCCCGGCCAAAGGAAAGCCCCCAGACCCAAATGGAGAGGGGCTGTTTGGGGGCCCCCTGGGGCCCCTTCAGGCCAGCTAGGTCTTTGGGTCCTGGCTCCTTCGGTTTGGGAGCTGTTGCTGCAGTTGGGCATGTTGACCGGAGAGTGCTTCTCGGGCTGCGAACTGCAACCTTGCAGGTACCTCCCAGGTCCCCGGCCCAACGAAAGCCCCCAGACCCAAATGGAGAGGGGCTGCTTGGGGGCCCCCTGGGGGCCCTTCAGGCCAGCTAGGTCTTTGGGTCCTGGCTCCTTCGGTTTGGGAGCTGTTGCTGCAGTTGGGCATGTTGGCCGGAGAGTGCTTCTCGGGCCGCGAAGTGCAACCTTGCAGGCACCTCCCAGGTTCCCGACCCAACGAAAGCCCCCAGACCCAAATGGAGAGGGGCTGCTTGGGGGCCCCCTGGGGGCCCTTCAGGCCAGCTAGGTCTTTGGGTCCTGGCTCCTTCGGTTTGGGAGCTGTTGCTGCAGTTGGGCATGTTGGCCGGAGAGTGCTTCTCGGGCCGCGAACTGCAACCTTGCAGGTACCTCCCAGGTTCCCGGCCCAAAGAAAGCCCCCAGACCCAAATGGAGAGGGGCTGCTTGGGGGCCCCCTGGGGCCGCTTCAGGCCAGCTAGGTCTTTGGGTCCTGGCTCCTTCGGTTTGGGAGCTGTTGCTGCAGTTGGGCATGTTGGCCGGAGAGTGCTTCTCGGGCCGCGAACTGCAACCTTGCAGGTACCTCCCAGGTTCCCGGCCCAACGAAAGCCCCCAGACCCAAATGGAGAGGGGCTGCTTGGGGGCCCCCTGGGGACTCTTCAGGCCAGCTAGGTCTTTGGGTCCTGGCTCCTTCGGTTTGGGAGCTGTTGCTGGACGTTGGGCATGTTGGCCGGAGAGTGCTTCTCAGGCTGCGAACTGCAACCTTGCAGGTAGCTCCCAGGGTCCATGCCCGACGAAAGCCCCCAGATCCAAATGGAGAGGGGCTGTTTGGGGGCCCCCTGGGCACTCTTCAGGCCAGCTAGGTCTTTGGGTCCTGGCTCCTTCGGTTTGGGAGCTGTTGCTGGATGTTGGGCATGTTGGCCGGAGAGTGCTTCTCGGGCTGCGAACTATAACCTTGCAGGTACCTCTCAGGTATACATGCCCAACGAAAGCCCCCAGACCCAAATTGAGAGGGGCTGTTTGGGGGCCCCCTGGGGACTCTTCAGGCCAGCTAGGACTTTGGGTCCTGGCTCCTTCGGTTTGGGAGCTGTTGCTGCAGTTGGGCATGTTGGCCGGAGAGTGCTTCTCGGTCTGCGAACTGCAACCTTGCAGGTTCCTCCCATGTGTCCGGCCCAACGAAAGCCCCCAGACCCAAATTGAGAGGGGCTGTTTTGGGGCCCCCTGGGGGCCCTTCAGGCCAGCTAGGTATTTGGGTCCTGGCTCCTTCGGTTTGGGAGCTGTTGCTGGACGTTGGGCATGTTGGCCGGAGAGTGCTTCTCGGGCTGCGAACTGCAACCTTGCAGGTACCTCCCAGGTCCCCGGCCCAACGAAAGCCCCCAGACCCAAATGGAGAGGGGCTGCTTGGGGGCCCCCTGGTGGCACTTCAGGCCAGCTAGGTCTTTGGGTCCTGGCTCCTTCGGTTTGGGAGCTGTTGCTGCAGTTGGGCATGTTGGCCGGAGAGTGCTTCTCGGGCTGCGAACTGCAACCTTGCAGGTACCTCCCAGGTCCCCGGCCCAACGAAAGCCCCCGGACCCAAATTGAGAGGGGCTGCTTGGGGGCCCCCTGGGGGCCCTTCAGGCCAGCTAGGTCTTTGGGTCCTGGCTCCTTCGGTTTGGGAGCTGTTGCTGGACGTTGGGCATGTTGGCCGGAGAGTGCTTCTCGGTACGGGAACTGCAACCTTGCAGGTAGCTCCCAGGTTCCCGGCCCGACGAAAGGCCTCAGACCCAAATGGAGAGGGGCTGTTTTGGGGCCCCCTGGGGACTCTTCAGGCCAGCTAGGTCTTTGGGTCCTGGCTCCTTCGGTTTGGGAGCTGTTGCTGCAGTTGGGCATGTTGGCCGGAGAGTGCTTCTCGGGCTGCGAACTTCAACCTTGCAGGTACCTCCCATGTCCCCGTCCCAACGAAAGCCCCCAGACCCAAATGGAGAGGGGCTGCTTGGGGGCCCCCTGGGGGCCCTTCAGGCCAGCTAGGTCTTTGGGTCCTGGCTCCTTCGGTTTGGGAGCTGTTGCTGCAGTTGGGCATGTTGGCCGGAGAGTGCTTCTCGGGCTGCGAAATTCAACCTTGCAGGTACCTCCCATGTCCACGTCGCAACGAAAGCCCCCAGACACAAATTGAGAGGGGCTGCTTGGGGGCCCCCTGGGGGCCCTTCAGGCCAGCTAGGTCTTTGGGTCCTGGCTCCTTCGGTTTGGGAGCTGTTGCTGCAGTTGGGCATGTTGGCCGGAGAGTGCTTCTCGGGCCGCGAACTGCAACCTTGTAGGTAGCTCCCAGGTTCCCGGCCCAACGAAAGCCCCCAGACCCAAATGGAGAGGGGCTCTTTGGGGGCCCCTGGGGCCCCTTCAGGCCAGCTAGGTCTTTGGGTCCTGGCTCCTTGGGTTTGGGAGCTGTTGCTGGACGTTGGGCATGTTGGCTGGAGAGTGCTTCTCGGGCCGCGAATTGCAACCTTGCAGGCACCTCCCAGGTTCCCGGCCCAACGAAAGCCCCCAGACCAAATTTGAGAGGGGCTGCTTGCGGGCCCCCTGGGGACCCTCCAGGCCAGCTATTTCTTTGGGTCCTGGATCCTTCGGTTTGGGAGCTGTTGCTGCAGTTGGGCATGTTGGCCGGAGAGTGCTTCTCGGGCTGCGAACTGCAACCTTGCAGGTACCTCCCAGGTTCCATGCCCAACGAAAGCCCCCAGAGCCAAATGGAGAGGGGCTGCTTGGGGGCCCCCAGGGGGCCCTTCAGGCCAGCTAGGTCTTTGGGTCCTGACTCCTGCGGTTTGGGAGCTGTTGCTGCAGTTGGGCATGTTGGCCGGAGAGTGCTTCTCGGGCCGCGAACTGCAAACTTGCAGGTACCTCCCAGGTTCCCGGCCCAACGAAAGCCCCCAGACCCAAATGGAGAGGGGCTGTTTGGGGGCCCCCTGGGGCCCCTTCAGGCCAGCTAGGTCTTTGGGTCCTGGCTCCTTCGCTTTGGGAGCTGTTGCTGGACGTTGGGCATGTTGGCCGGAGAGTGCTTCTCGGTACGTGAACTGCAAACTTGCAGGTAGCTCCCAGGTTCCCGGCCCAAGGAAAGCCCCCAGACCAAAATTGAGAGGGGCTGTTTGGGGGCCCCTTGGGGCCCCTTCAGGCCAGCTAGGTCTTTGGGTCCTGGCTCCTTCGGTTTGGGAGCTGTTTCTGCAGTTGGGCATGTTGACCGGAGAGTGCTTCTCGGGCTGCGAACTGCATCCTTGCAGGTACCTCCCAGGTCCCCGGCCCAACGAAAGCCCCCAGACCCAAATGGAGAGGGGCTGCTTGGGGGCCCCCTGGGGGCCCTTCAGGCCAGCTAGGTCTTTGGGTCCTGGCTCCTTCGGTTTGGGAGCTGTTGCTGGACGTTGGGCATGTTGGCCGGAGAGTGCTTCTCAGGCTGCGAACTGCAACCTTGCAGGTACCTCCCAGGTTCCATGCCCAACTAAAGCCCCCAGACCCAAATTGAGAGGGGCTGTTTGGGGGCCCCCTGGGGACTCTTCAGGCCAGCTAGGTCTTTCGGTCCTGGCTCCTTCGGTTTGGGAGCTGTTGCTGGACGTTGGGCATGTTGGCCGGAGAGTGCTTCTCGGGCCGCGAACTGCAACCTTGCAGGTACCTCCCATGTCCCCGGCGCAACGAAAGCCCCCAGACCCAAATTGAGAGGGGCTGCTTGGGGGCCCCCTGGGGGCCCTTCAGGCCAGCTAGGTCTTTGGGTCCTGGCTCCTTCGGTTTGGGAGCTGTTGCTGGACGTTGGGCATGTTGACCGGAGAGTGCTTCTCGGGCTGCGAACTGCAACCTTGCAGGTACCTCCCATGTCCCCGGCCCAACGAAAGCCCCCAGACCAAAATTGAGAGGGGCTGCTTGGGGGCCCCCTGGGGGCCCTTCAGGCCAGCTAGGTGTTTGGTCCTGGCTCCTTCGGTTTGGGAGCTGTTGCTGGACGTTGGGCATGTTGGCCGGAGAGTGCTTCTCGGGCTGCGAACTGCAACCTTGCAGGTAGCTCCCAGGTTCCCGGCCCAACGAAAGCCCCCAGACCCAAATGGAGAGGGGCTGTTTGGGGGCCCCTGGGGCCCCTTCAGGCCAGCTAGGTCTTTGGGTCCTGGCTCCTTCGGTTTGGGAGCTGTTGCTGGACGTTGGGCATGTTGGCCGGAGAGTGCTTCTCGGGCCGTGAACTGCAACCTTGCAGGTAGCTCCCAGGTTCCCGGCCCAACGAAAGCCCCCAGACCCAAATGGAGAGGGGCTGTTTGGGGGCCCCCTGGGGACTCTTCAGGCCAGCCTGGTCTTTGGGTCCTGGCTCCTTGGGTTTGGGAGCTGTTGCTGGACGTTGGGCATGTTGTCTGGAGAGTGCTTCTCGGGCCGCGAACTGCAACCTTGCAGGCACCTCCCAGGTTCCCGGCCCAACGAAAGCCCCCAGACCCAAATTGAGAGGGGCTGCTTGGGGGCCCCCTGGGGGCCCTTCAGGCCAGCTAGGTCTTTGGGTCCTGGCTCCTTCGGTTTGGGAGCTGTTGCTGGACGTTGGGCATGTTGACCGGAGAGTGCTTCTCGGGCTGCGAACTGTCACCTTGCAGGTACCTCCCAGGTCCCAGGCCCAACGAAAGCCCCCAGATCCAAATGGAGAGGGGCTGCTTGGGGGCCCCTTGGGGCCCCTTCAGGCCAGCTAGGTCTTTGGGTCCTGACTCCTTCGGTTTGGGAGCTGTTGCTGCAGTTGGGCATGTTGGCCGGAGAGTGCTTCTCGGGCCGCGTACTGCAACCTTGCAGGTAGCTCCCAGGTTCCCGGCCCAACGAAAGCCCCCAGACCCAAATGGAGAGTGGCTGCTTGGGGGCCCCCTGGGGGCCCTTCAGGCCAGCTAGGTCTTTGGGTCCTGGCTCCTTCGGTTTGGGAGCTGTTGCTGGACGTTGGGCATGTTGACCGGAGAGTGCTTCTCGGGCCGCGAACTGCAAACTTGCAGGTACCTCCCAGGTCCCAGGCCCAACGAATGCCCCCAGATCCAAATGGAGAGGGGCTGCTTGGGGGCCCCTTGGGGCCCCTTCAGGCCAGCTAGGTCTTTGAGTCCTGGCTCCTTCGGTTTGGGAGCTGTTGCTGGACGTTGGGCATGTTGGCCAGAGAGTGCTTCTCGGTGCGGGAACTGCAACCTTGCAGGTACCTACCAGGTTCCCGGCCCAAGGAAAGCCCACAGACCCAAATTGAGAGGGGCTGCTTGGGGGCCCCCTGGGAGCCCTTCAGGCCAGCTAGGTCTTTGGGTCCTGGCTCCTTCGGTTTGGGAGCTGTTGCTGGACGTTGGGCATGATGGCCGGAGACTGCTTCTCGGGCCGCGAACTGCAACCTTGCAGGCACCTCCCAGGTTCCCGGCCCAACGAAAGCCCCCAGACCAAAATTGAGAGGGGCTGCTTGCGGGCCCCCTGGGGACACTCCAGGCCAGCTATGTCTTTGGGTCCTGACTCCTTCGGTTTGGGAGCTGTTGCTGCAGTTGGGCATGTTGGCCGGAGAGTGCTTCTCGGGCCGCGAACTGCAACCTTGCAGGTAGCTCCCAGGTCCCCGGCCCAACGATAGCCCCCAGACCCAAATGGAGAGGGGCTGTTTGGGGGCCCCCTGGGGGCCCTTCAGGCCAGCTAGGTCTTTGGGTCCTGGCTCCTTCGGTTTGGGAGCTGTTGCTGGAGGTTGGGCATGTTGGACAGAGAGTGCTTCTCGGTACGTGAACTGCAAACTTGTAGGTAGCTCCCAGGTTCCATGCCAAAGGAAAGCCCCCAGACCCAAATGGAGAGGGGCTCTTTGGGGGCCACTTGCGGCCCCTTCAGGCCAGCTAGGTCTTTGGGTCCTGACTCCTTCGGTTTGGGAGCTGTTGCTGCAGTTGGGCATGTTGGCCGGAGAGTGCTTCTCGGGCCGCGAACTGCAACCTTGCAGGTACCTCCCAGGTTCCCGGCCCAACGAAAGCCCCCAGACCCAAATTGAGAGGGGCTGTTTGGGGGCCCCCTGGGGGCCCTTCAGGCCAGCTAGGTCTTTGGGTCCTGGCTCCTTCGGTTTGGGAGCTGTTGCTGGACGTTGGGCATGTTGGCCGGAGAGTGCTTCTCGGTACGTGAACTGCAACCTTGCAGGTCTCTCCCAGGTTCCCGGCCCAAGGAAAGCCCCCAGACCCAAATTGAGAGGGGCTGCTTGGGGGCCCCTTGGAGCCCCTTCAGGCCAGCTAGGTCTTTGGGTCCTGGCTCCTTCGGTTTGGGAGCTGTTTCTGCAGTTGTGCATGTTGACCGGAGAGTGCTTCTCGGGCTGCGAACAGCAACCTTGCAGGTACCTCCCAGGTCCCCGGCCCAACGAAAGCCCCCAGACCCAAATGGAGAGGGGCTGTTTGGGGGCCCCCTGGGGGCCCTTCAGGCCAGCTAGGTCTTTGGGTCCTGCCTCCTTCGGTTTGGGAGCTGTTGCTGGACGTTGGGCATGTTGGCCGGAGAGTGCTTCTCAGGCTGCGAACTGCAACCTTGCAGGTACCTCCCAGGTTCCATGCCCAACTAAAGCCCCCAGACCCAAATTGAGAGGGGCTGTTTGGGGGCCCCCTGGGGACTCTTCAGGCCAGCTAGGTCTTTGGGTCCTGGCTCCTTCGGTTTGGGAGCTGTTGCTGGACGTTGGGCATGTTGGCCGGAGAGTGCTTCTCGGGCTACGAACTGTAACCTTGCAGGTACCTCCCATGTCCCCGGCGCAACGAAAGCCCCCAGACCCAAATGGAGAGGGGCTGCTTGGGGGCCCCCTGGGGGCCCTTCAGGCCAGCTAGGTCTTTGGGTCCTGGCTCCTTCGGTTTGGGAGCTGTTGCTGGACGTTGGGCATGTTGACCGGAGAGTGCTTCTCGGTCTGCGAACTGCAACCTTGCAGGTACCTCCCATGTCCCCGGCCCAACGAAAGCCCCCAGACCCAAATGGAGAGGGGCTGCTTGGGGGCCCCCTGGGGCCGCTTCAGGCCAGCTAGGTCTTTGGGTCCTGGCTCCTTCGGTTTGGGAGTTGTTGCTGCAGTTGGGCATGTTGGCCGGAGAGTGCTTCTCGGGCCGCGAACTGCAAACTTGCAGGTAGCTCCCAGGTTCCCGGGCCATCGAAAGCCCCCAGACCCAAATTGAGAGGGGCTGCTTGGGGGCCCCCTGGGGACTCTTCAGGCCAGCTAGGTCTTTGGGTCCTGGCTCCTTCGGTTTGGGAGCTGTTGCTGGACGTTGGGCATGTTGGCCGGAGAGTGCTTCTCAGGCTGCGAACTGCAACCTTGCAGGTACCTCCCAGGGTCCATGCCCGACGAAAGCCCCCAGACCCAAATTGAGAGGGGATGTTTGGGGGCCCCCTGGGGACTCTTCAGGCCAGCTAGGTCTTTGGGTCCTGGCTCCTTCGGTTTGGGAGCTGTTGCTGGATGTTGGGCATGTTGGCCGGAGAGTGCTTCTCGGGCTGCGAACTGCAACCTTGCAGGTACCTCCCATGTCCCCGGCCCAAGGAAAGCCCCCAGACCCAAATGGAGAGGGGCTGTTTGGGGGCCCCCTGGGGCCCCTTCAGGCCAGCTAGGTCTTTGGGTCCTGGCTCCTTCGGTTTGGGAGCTGTTTCTGCAGTTGGGCATGTTGACCGGAGAGTGCTTCTCGGGCTGCGAACTGCAACCTTGCAGGTACCTCCCAGGTCCCCGGCCCAACGAAAGCCCCCAGACCCAAATGGAGAGGGGCTGCTTGGGGGCCCCCTGGGGACTCTTCAGGCCAGCTAGGTCTTTGGGTCCTGGCTCCTTCGGTTTGGGAGCTGTTGCTGCAGTTGGGCATGTTGGCCGGAGAGTGCTTCTCGGGCCGCGAACTGCAACCTTGCAGGCACCTCCCAGGTTCCCGGCCCAACGAAAGCCCCCAGACCCAAATGGAGAGGGGCTGCTTGGGGGCCCCCTGGGGGCCCTTCAGGCCAGCTAGGTCTTTGGGTCCTGGCTCCTTCGGTTTGGGAGCTGTTGCTGCAGTTGGGCATGTTGGCCGGAGAGTGCTTCTCGGGCCGCGAACTGCAACCTTGCAGGTACCTCCCAGGTTCCCGGCCCAACGAAAGCCCCCAGACCCAAATGGAGAGGGGCTGTTTGGGGGCCCCCTGGGGGCCCTTCAGGCCAGCTAGGTCTTTGGGTCCTGGCTCCTTCGGTTTGGGAGCTGTTGCTGGACGTTGGGCATGTTGGACAGAGAGTGCTTCTCGGTACGTGAACTGCAAACTTGTAGGTAGCTCCCAGGTTCCATGCCAAAGGAAAGCCCCCAGACCCAAATGGAGAGGGGCTGCTTGGGGGCCCCCTGGGGGCCCTTCAGGCCAGCTAGGTCTTTGGGTCCTGGCTCCTTCGCTTTGGGAGCTGTTGCTGCAGTTGGGCATGTTGACCGGAGAGTGCTTCTCGGGCCGCGAACTGCAACCTTGCAGGTACCTCCCAGGTCCCCGGCCCAACGAAAGCCCCCAGACCCAAATGGAGATGGGCTGCTTGGGGGCCCCCTGGGGGCCCTTCAGGCCAGCTAGGTCTTTGGGTCCTGGCTCCTTCGCTTTGGGAGCTGTTGCTGCAGTTGGGCATGTTGGCCGGAGAGTGCTTCTCGGGCCGCGAACTGCAACCTTGCAGGCACCTCCCAGGTTCCCGGCCCAACGAAAGCCCCCAGACCCAAATGGAGAGGGGCTGCTTGGGGGCCCCCTGGGGCCCCTTCAGGCCAGCTAGGTCTTTGGGTCCTGGCTCCTTCGGTTTGGGAGCTGTAGCTGGACGTTGGGCATGTTGGCCGGAGAGTGCTTCTCGGGCCGTGAACTGCAACCTTGCAGGTAGCTCCCAGGTTCCCGGCCCAAGGAAAGCCCCCAGAACCACATGGAGAGGGGCTGCTTGGGGGCCCCTTGGGGCCCCTTCAGGCCAGCTAGGTCTTTGGGTCCTGGCTCCTTCGGTTTGGGAGCTGTTGCTGCAGTTGGGCATGTTGGCCGGAGAGTGCTTCTCGGGCTGCGAACTTCAACCTTTCAGGTACCTCCCAGATCCCCGGCCCAACGAAAGCCCCCAGACCCAAATTGAGAGGGGCTGTTTGGGGGCCACTTGGGGCCCCTTCAGGCCAGCTAGGTCTTTGGGTCCTGGCTCCTTCGGTTTGGGAGCTGTTGCTGCAGTTGTGCATGTTGGCCGGAGAGTGCTTCTCGGGCCGCGAACTGCAACCTTGCAGGTTCCTCCCAGGTTCCCGGCCCAAGGAAAGCCCCCAGACCCAAATGGAGAGTGGCTGTTTGGGGGCCCCCTGGTGGCCCTTCAGGCCAGCTAGGTCTTTGTGTCCTGGCTCCTTCGGTTTGGGAGCTGTTGCTGGACGTTGGGCATGTTGGCCGGAGAGTGCTTCTCGGGCTGCGAATTGCAACCTTGCAGGTACCTCCCAGGTCCCCGGCCCAACGAAAGCCCCCAAACCCAAATTGAGAGGGGCTGCTTGGGGGCCCCCTGGGGGCCCTTCAGGCCAGCTAGGTCTTTGGGTCCTGGCTCCTTCGGTTTGGGAGCTGTTGCTGGACGTTGGGCATGTTGACCGGAGAGTGCTTCTCGGGCAGCGAACTGCAACCTTGCAGGTACCTCCCAGGTCCCAGGCCCAACGAAAGCCCCCAGATCCAAATGGAGAGGGGCTGCTTGGGGGCTCCCTGGGGCCCCTTCAGGCCAGCTAGGTCTTTGGGTCCTGGCTCCTTCGGTTTGGGAGCTGTTGCTGGACGTTGGGCATGTTGGCCAGAGAGTGCTTCTCGGTACGGGAACTGCAACCTTGCAGGTAGCTCCCAGGTTCCCGGCCCAAGGAAAGCCCCCAGACCCAAATTGAGAGGGGCTGTTTGGGGGCCCCCTGGGGACTCTTCAGGCCAGCTAGGTCTTTGGGTCCTGGCTCCTTCGGTTTGGGAGCTGTTGCTGGATGTTGGGCATGTTGGCAGGAGAGTGCTTCTCGGGCTGCGAACTGCAACCTTGCAGGTACCTCCCATGTCCCCGGCCCAACGAAAGCCCCCAGACCCAAATGGAGAGGGTCTGTTTGGTGGCCCTCTGGGGCCCCTTCAGGCCAGCTAGGTCTTTGGGTCCTGGCTCCTTCGGTTTGGGAGCTGTTGCTGCAGTTGGGCATGTTGACCGGAGAGTGCTTCTCGGGCTGCGAACTGCAACCTTGCAGGTACCTCCCAGGTCCCCGGCCCAACGAAAGCCCCCAGACCCAAATGGAGAGGGGCTGCTTGGGGGCCCCCTGGGGGCCCTTCAGGCCAGCTAGGTCTTTGGGTCCTGGCTCCTTCGCTTTGGGAGCTGTTGCTGCAGTTGGGCATGTTGGCCGGAGAGTGCTTCTCGGGCCACGAACTGCAACCTTGCAGGTAGCTCCCAGGTTCCCGGCCCAACGAAAGCCCCCAGACCCAAATGGAGAGTGGCTGTTTGGGGGCCCCCTGGTGGCCCTTCAGGCCAGCTAGGTCTTTGGGTCCTGGCTCCTTCGGTTTGGGAGCTGTTGCTGGACGTTGGGCATGTTGGACAGAGAGTGCTTCTCGGTACGTGAACTGCAAACTTGTAGGTAGCTCCCAGGTTTCATGCCAAAGGAAAGCCCCCAGACCCAAATGGAGAGGGGCTGCTTGGGGGCCCCCTGAGGCCCCTTCAGGCCAGCTAGGTCTTTGGGTCCTGGCTCCTTCGGTTTGGGAGCTGTTGCTGGACGTTGGGCATGTTGACCGGAGAGTGCTTCTCGGGCCGCGAACTGCAAACTTGCAGGTACCTCCCAGGTCCCAGGCCCAACGAATGCCCCCAGATCCAAATGGAGAGGGGCTGCTTGGGGGCCCCTTGGGGCCCCTTCAGGCCAGCTAGGTCTTTGGGTCCTGGCTCCTTCGGTTTGGGAGCTGTTGCTGGACGTTGGGCATGTTGGCCAGAGAGTGCTTCTCGGTGCGGGAACTGCAACCTTGCAGGTACCTCCCAGGTTCCCGGCCCAAGGAAAGCCCCCAGACCCAAATTGAGAGGGGCTGCTTGGGGGCCCCCTGGGAGCCCTTCAGGCCAGCTAGGTCTTTGGGTCCTGGCTCCTTCGGTTTGGGAGCTGTTGCTGGACGTTGGGCATGATGGCCGGAGACTGCTTCTCGGGCCGCGAACTGCAACCTTGCAGGCACCTCCCAGGTTCCCGGCCCAACGAAAGCCCCCAGACCAAAATTGAGAGGGGCTGCTTGCGGGCCCCCTGGGGACACTCCAGGCCAGCTATGTCTTTGGGTCCTGACTCCTTCGGTTTGGGAGCTGTTGCTGCAGTTGGGCATGTTGGCCGGAGAGTGCTTCTCGGGCCGCGAACTGCAACCTTGCAGGTACCTCCCAGGTTCCCGGCCCAACGAAAGCCCCCAGACCCAAATTGAGAGGGGCTGTTTGGGGGCCCCCTGGGGCCCCTTCAGGCCAGCTAGGTCTTTGGGTCCTGGCTCCTTCGGTTTGGGAGCTGTTGCTGGACGTTGGGCATGTTGGCCGGAGAGTGCTTCTCGGTACGTGAACTGCAACCTTGCAGGTCTCTCCCAGGTTCCCGGCCCAAGGAAAGCCCCCAGACCCAAATTGAGAGGGGCTGCTTGGGGGCCCCTTGGAGCCCCTTCAGGCCAGCTAGGTCTTTGGGTCCTGGCTCCTTCGGTTTGGGAGCTGTTGCTGGATGTTGGGCATGTTGGCAGGAGAGTGCTTCTCGGGCTGCGAACTGCAACCTTGCAGGTACCTCCCATGTCCCCGGCCCAACGAAAGCCCCCAGACCCAAATGGAGAGGGTCTGTTTGGTGGCCCTCTGGGGCCCCTTCAGGCCAGCTAGGTCTTTGGGTCCTGGCTCCTTCGGTTTGGGAGCTGTTGCTGCAGTTGGGCATGTTGACCGGAGAGTGCTTCTCGGGCTGCGAACTGCAACCTTGCAGGTACCTCCCAGGTCCCCGGCCCAACGAAAGCCCCCAGACCCAAATGGAGAGGGGCTGCTTGGGGGCCCCCTGGGGGCCCTTCAGGCCAGCTAGGTCTTTGGGTCCTGGCTCCTTCGCTTTGGGAGCTGTTGCTGCAGTTGGGCATGTTGGCCGGAGAGTGCTTCTCGGGCCACGAACTGCAACCTTGCAGGTAGCTCCCAGGTTCCCGGCCCAACGAAAGCCCCCAGACCCAAATGGAGAGGGGCTGTTTGGGGGACCCCTGGTGGCCCTTCAGGCCAGCTAGGTCTTTGGGTCCTGGCTCCTTCGGTTTGGGAGCTGTTGCTGGACGTTGGGCATGTTGGACAGAGAGTGCTTCTCGGTACGTGAACTGCAAACTTGTAGGTAGCTCCCAGGTTTCATGCCAAAGGAAAGCCCCCAGACCCAAATGGAGAGGGGCTGCTTGGGGGCCCCCTGAGGCCCCTTCAGGCCAGCTAGGTCTTTGGGTCCTGGCTCCTTCGGTTTGGGAGCTGTTGCTGGACGTTGGGCATGTTGACCGGAGAGTGCTTCTCGGGCCGCGAACTGCAAACTTGCAGGTACCTCCCAGGTCCCAGGCCCAACAAATGCCCCCAGATCCAAATGGAGAGGGGCTGCTTGGGGGCCCCTTGGGGCCCCTTCAGGCCAGCTAGGTCTTTGGGTCCTGGCTCCTTCGGTTTGGGAGCTGTTGCTGGACGTTGGGCATGTTGGCCAGAGAGTGCTTCTCGGTGCGGGAACTGCAACCTTGCAGGTACCTCCCAGGTTCCCGGCCCAAGGAAAGCCCCCAGACCCAAATTGAGAGGGGCTGCTTGGGGGCCCCCTGGGAGCCCTTCAGGCCAGCTAGGTCTTTGGGTCCTGGCTCCTTCGGTTTGGGAGCTGTTGCTGGACGTTGGGCATGATGGCCGGAGACTGCTTCTCGGGCCGCGAACTGCAACCTTGCAGGCACCTCCCAGGTTCCCGGCCCAACGAAAGCCCCCAGACCAAAATTGAGAGGGGCTGCTTGCGGGCCCCCTGGGGACACTCCAGGCCAGCTATGTCTTTGGGTCCTGACTCCTTCGGTTTGGGAGCTGTTGCTGCAGTTGGGCATGTTGGCCGGAGAGTGCTTCTCGGGCCGCGAACTGCAACCTTGCAGGTACCTCCCAGGTCCCCGGCCCAACGATAGCCCCCAGACCCAAATGGAGAGGGGCTGTTTGGGGGCCCCCTGGGGGCCCTTCAGGCCAGCTAGGTCTTTGGGTCCTGGCTCCTTCGGTTTGGGAGCTGTTGCTGGAGGTTGGGCATGTTGGACAGAGAGTGCTTCTCGGTACGTGAACTGCAAACTTGTAGGTAGCTCCCAGGTTCCATGCCAAAGGAAAGCCCCCAGACCCAAATGGAGAGGGGCTGTTTGGGGGCCACTTGGGGCCCCTTCAGGCCAGCTAGGTCTTTGGGTCCTGACTCCTTCGGTTTGGGAGCTGTTGCTGCAGTTGGGCATGTTGGCCGGAGAGTGCTTCTCGGGCCGCGAACTGCAACCTTGCAGGTACCTCCCAGGTTCCCGGCCCAACGAAAGCCCCCAGACCCAAATTGAGAGGGGCTGTTTGGGGGCCACCTGGGGCCCCTTCAGGCCAGCTAGGTCTTTGGGTCCTGGCTCCTTCGGTTTGGGAGCTGTTGCTGGACGTTGGGCATGTTGGCCGGAGAGTGCTTCTCGGTACGTGAACTGCAACCTTGCAGGTCTCTCCCAGGTTCCCGGCCCAAGGAAAGCCCCCAGACCCAAATTGAGAGGGGCTGCTTGGGGGCCCCTTGGAGCCCCTTCAGGCCAGCTAGGTCTTTGGGTCCTGGCTCCTTCGGTTTGGGAGCTGTTTCTGCAGTTGTGCATGTTGACCGGAGAGTGCTTCTCGGGCTGCGAACAGCAACCTTGCAGGTACCTCCCAGGTCCCCGGCCCAACGAAAGCCCCCAGACCCAAATGGAGAGGGGCTGTTTGGGGGCCCCCTGGGGGCCCTTCAGGCCAGCTAGGTCTTTGGGTCCTGCCTCCTTCTTTTTGGGAGCTGTTGCTGGACGTTGGGCATGTTGGCCGGAGAGTGCTTCTCAGGCTGCGAACTGCAACCTTGCAGGTACCTCCCAGGTTCCATGCCCAACTAAAGCCCCCAGACCCAAATTGAGAGGGGCTGTTTGGGGGCCCCCTGGGGACTCTTCAGGCCAGCTAGGTCTTTGGGTCCTGGCTCCTTCGGTTTGGGAGCTGTTGCTGGACGTTGGGCATGTTGGCCGGAGAGTGCTTCTCGGGCTACGAACTGTAACCTTGCATGTACCTCCCATGTCCCCGGCGCAACGAAAGCCCCCAGACCCAAATGGAGAGGGGCTGCTTGGGGGCCCCCTGGGGGCCCTTCAGGCCAGCTAGGTCTTTGGGTCCTGGCTCCTTCGGTTTGGGAGCTGTTGCTGGACGTTGGGCATGTTGACCGGAGAGTGCTTCTCGGGCTGCGAACTGCAACCTTGCAGGTACCTCCCATGTCCCCGGCCCAACGAAAGCCCCCAGACCCAAATGGAGAGGGGCTGCTTGGGGGCCCCCTGGGGCCGCTTCAGGCCAGCTAGGTCTTTGGGTCCTGGCTCCTTCGGTTTGGGAGCTGTTGCTGCAGTTGGGCATGTTGGCCGGAGAGTGCTTCTCGGGCCGCGAACTGCAAACTTGCAGGTAGCTCCCAGGTTCCCGGGCCATCGAAAGCCCCCAGACCCAAATTGAGAGGGGCTGCTTGGGGGCCCCCTGGGGACTCTTCAGGCCAGCTAGGTCTTTGGGTCCTGGCTCCTTCGGTTTGGGAGCTGTTGCTGCAGTTGGGCATGTTGGCCAGAGAGTGCTTCTCAGGCTGCGAACTGCAACCTTGCAGGTACCTCCCAGGGTCCATGCCCGACGAAAGCCCCCAGACCCAAATTGAGAGGGGCTGTTTGGGGGCCCCCTGGGGACTCTTCAGGCCAGCTAGGTCTTTGGGTCCTGGCTCCTTCGGTTTGGGAGCTGTTGCTGGATGTTGGGCATGTTGGCCGGAGAGTGCTTCTCGGGCTGCGAACTGCAACCTTGCAGGTACCTCCCATGTCCCCGGCCCAACGAAAGCCCCCAGACCCAAATGGAGAGGGGCTGTTTGGGGGCCCCCTGGGGCCCCTTCAGGCCAGCTAGGTCTTTGGGTCCTGGCTCCTTCGGTTTGGGAGCTGTTTCTGCAGTTGTGCATGTTGACCGGAGAGTGCTTCTCGGGCTGCGAACTGCAACCTTGCAGGTACCTCCCAGGTCCCCGGCCCAACGAAAGCCCCCAGACCCAAATGGAGAGGGGCTGCTTGGGGGCCCCCTGGGGACTCTTCAGGCCAGCTAGGTCTTTGGGTCCTGGCTCCTTCGGTTTGGGAGCTGTTGCTGCAGTTGGGCATGTTGGCCGGAGAGTGCTTCTCGGGCCGCGAACTGCAACCTTGCAGGCACCTCCCAGGTTCCCGGCCCAACGAAAGCCCCCAGACCCAAATGGAGAGGGGCTGCTTGGGGGCCCCCTGGGGGCCCTTCAGGCCAGCTAGGTCTTTGGGTCCTGGCTCCTTCGGTTTGGGAGCTGTTGCTGCAGTTGGGCATGTTGGCCGGAGAGTGCTTCTCGGGCCGCGAACTGCAACCTTGCAGGTACCTCCCAGGTTCCCGGCCCAACGAAAGCCCCCAGACCCAAATGGAGAGGGGCTGTTTGGGGGCCCCCTGGGGGCCCTTCAGGCCAGCTAGGTCTTTGGGTCCTGGCTCCTTCGGTTTGGGAGCTGTTGCTGGACGTTGGGCATGTTGGACAGAGAGTGCTTCTCGGTACGTGAACTGCAAACTTGTAGGTAGCTCCCAGGTTCCATGCCAAAGGAAAGCCCCCAGACCCAAATGGAGAGGGGCTGCTTGGGGGCCCCTTGGGGCCCCTTCAGGCCAGCTAGGTCTTTGGGTCCTGACTCCTTCGGTTTGGGAGCTGTTGCTGCAGTTGGGCATGTTGGCCGGAGACTGCTTCTCGGGCCGCGAACTGCAACCTTGCAGGTACCTCCCAGGTTCCCGGCCCAAGGAAAGCCCCCAGACCCAAATTGAGAGGGGCTGCTTGGGGGCCCCTTGGGGCCCCTTCAGGCCAGCTAGGTCTTTGGGTCCTGGCTCCTTCGGTTTGGGAGCTGTTTCTGCAGTTGTGCATGTTGACCGGAGAGTGCTTCTCGGGCTGCGAACTGCAACCTTGCAGGTACCTCCCAGGTCCCCGGCCCAACGAAAGCCCCCAGACCCAAATGGAGAGGGGCTGTTTGGGGGCCCCCTGGGGGCCCTTCAGGCCAGCTAGGTCTTTGGGTCCTGGCTCCTTCGGTTTGGGAGCTGTTGCTGGACGTTGGGCATGTTGGCCGGAGAGTGCTTCTCAGGCTGCGAACTGCAACCTTGCAGGTACCTCCCAGGTTCCTTGCCCAACTAAAGCCCCCAGACCCAAATTGAGAGGGGCTGTTTGGGGGCCCCCTGGGGACTCTTCAGGCCAGCTAGGTCTTTGGGTCCTGGCTCCTTCGGTTTGGGAGCTGTTGCTGGACGTTGGGCATGTTGGCCGGAGAGTGCTTCTCGGGCTACGAACTGTAACCTTGCAGGTACCTCCCATGTCCCCGGCGCAACGAAAGCCCCCAGACCCAAATGGAGAGGGGCTGCTTGGGGGACCCCTGGGGGCCCTTCAGGCCAGCTAGGTCTTTGGGTCCTGGCTCCTTCGGTTTGGGAGCTGTTGCTGGACGTTGGGCATGTTAGCCGGAGAGTGCTTCTCAGGCTGCGAACTGCAACCTTGCAGGTACCTCCCAGGGTCCATGCCCGACGAAAGCCCCCAGACCCAAATTGAGAGGGGCTGTTTGGGGGCCCCCTGGGGACTCTTCAGGCCAGCTAGGTCTTTGGGTCCTGGCTCCTTCGGTTTGGGAGCTGTTGCTGGATGTTGGGCATGTTGGCCGGAGAGTGCTTCTCGGGCTGCGAACTGCAACCTTGCAGGTACCTCCCATTTCCCCGGCCCAACGAAAGCCCCCAGACCCAAATGGAGAGGGGCTGTTTGGGGGCCCCCTGGGGCCCCTTCAGGCCAGCTAGGTCTTTGGGTCCTGGCTCCTTCGGTTTGGGAGCTGTTTCTGCAGTTGGGCATGTTGACCGGAGAGTGCTTCTCGGGCTGCGAACTGCAACCTTGCAGGTCTCTCCCAGGTTCCCGGCCCAAGGAAAGCCCCCAGACACAAATTGAGAGGGGCTGCTTGGGGGCCCCTTGGGGCCCCTTCAGGCCAGCTAGGTCTTTGGGTCCTGGCTCCTTCGGTTTGGGAGCTGTTTCTGCAGTTGTGCATGTTGACCGGAGAGTGCTTCTCGGGCTGCGAACTGCAACCTTGCAGGTACCTCCCAGGTCCCCGGCCCAACGAAAGCCCCCAGACCCAAATGGAGAGGGGCTGTTTGGGGGCCCCCTGGGGGCCCTTCAGGCCAGCTAGGTCTTTGGGTCCTGGCTCCTTCGGTTTGGGAGCTGTTGCTGGACGTTGGGCATGTTGGCCGGAGAGTGCTTCTCAGGCTGCGAACTGCAACCTTGCAGGTACCTCCCAGGTTCCTTGCCCAACTAAAGCCCCCAGACCCAAATTGAGAGGGGCTGTTTGGGGGCCCCCTGGGGACTCTTCAGGCCAGCTAGGTCTTTGGGTCCTGGCTCCTTCGATTTGGGAGCTGTTGCTGGACGTTGGGCATGTTGGCCGGAGAGTGCTTCTCGGGCTACGAACTGTAACCTTGCAGGTACCTCCCATGTCCCCGGCGCAACGAAAGCCCCCAGACAAAAATGGAGAGGGGCTGCTTGGGGGACCCCTGGGGGCCCTTCAGGCCAGCTAGGTCTTTGGGTCCTGGCTCCTTCGGTTTGGGAGCTGTTGCTGGACGTTGGGCATGTTGGCCGGAGAGTGCTTCTCAGGCTGCGAACTGCAACCTTGCAGGTACCTCCCAGGGTCCATGCCCGACGAAAGCCCCCAGACCCAAATTGAGAGGGGCTGCTTGGGGGCCCCCTGGGGGCCCTTCAGGCCAGCTAGGTCTTTGGGTCCTGGCTCCTTCGGTTTGGGAGCTGTTGCTGGACGTTGGGCATGATGGCCGGAGACTGCTTCTCGGGCCGCGAACTGCAACCTTGCAGGCACGTCCCAGGTTCCCGGCCCAACGAAAGCCCCCAGACCAAAATTGAGAGGGGCTGCTTGCGGGCCCCCTGGGGACACTCCAGGCCAGCTATGTCTTTGGGTCCTGACTCCTTCGGTTTGGGAGCTGTTGCTGCAGTTGGGCATGTTGGCCGGAGAGTGCTTCTCGGGCCGCGAACTGCAACCTTGCAGGTACCTCCCAGGTTCCCGGCCCAACGAAAGCCCCCACAACCAAATGGAGAGGGGCTGTTTGGGGGCCCCCTGGGGGCCCTTCAGGCCAGCTAGGTCTTTGGGTCCTGGCTCCTTCGGTTTGGGAGCTGTTGCTGGACGTTGGGCATGTTGGCCGGAGAGTGCTTCTCGGTACGTGAACTGCAACCTTGCAGGTAGCTCCCAGGTTCCCGGCCCAAGGAAAGCCCCCAGACCCAAATTGAGAGGGGCTGCTTGGGGGCCCCCTGGGGCCCCTTCAGGCCAGCTAGGTCTTTGGGTCCTGGCTCCTTCGGTTTGGGAGCTGTTGCTGCAGTTGTGCATGTTGACCGGAGAGTGCTTCTCGGGCTGCGAACTGCAACCTTGCAGGTACCTCCCAGGTCCCAGGCCCAACGAAAGCCCCCAGACCCAAATGGAGAGGGGCTGCTTGGGGGCCCCCTGGGGGCCCTTCAGGCCAGCTAGGTCTTTGGGTCCTGGCTCCTTGGTTTGGGAGCTGTTGCTGCAGTTGTGCATGTTGACCGGAGAGTGCTTCTCAGGCTGCGAACTGCAAACTTGCAGGTCCCTCCCAGGTCCCCGGCTCAACGAAAGCCCCCAGACCCAAATGGAGAGGGGCTGCTTGGGGGCCCCCTGGGGGCCCTTCAGGCCAGCTAGGTCTTTGGGTCCTGGCTCCTTCGGTTTGGGAGCTGTTGCTGCAGTTGGGCATGTTGGCCGGAGAGTGCTTCTCGGGCTGCGAACTGCAACCTTGCAGGTACCTCCCAGGTTCCCGGCCCAACGAAAGCCCCCAGACCCAAATGGAGAGGGGCTGCTTGGGGGCCCCCTGGGGCCGCTTCAGGCCAGCTAGGTCTTTGGGTCCTGGCTCCTTCGGTTTGGGAGCTGTTGCTGGACGTTGGGCATGTTGGCCGGAGAGTGCTTCTCGGGCCGCGAACTGCAACCTTGCAGGTAGCTCCCAGGTTCCCGGGCCATCGAAAGCCCCCAGACCCAAATGGAGAGGGGCTGCTTGGGGGCCCCCTGGGGACTCTTCAGGCCAGCTAGGTCTTTGGGTCCTGGCTCCTTCGGTTTGGGAGCTGTTGCTGGATGTTGGGCATGTTGGCCGGAGAGTGCTTCTCAGGCTGCGAACTGCAACCTTGCAGGTACCTCCCAGGGTCCATGCCCGACGAAAGCCCCCAGACCCAAATTGAGAGGGGCTGTTTGGGGGCCCCCTGGGGACTCTTCAGGCCAGCTAGGTCTTTGGGTCCTGGCTCCTTCGGTTTGGGAGCTGTTGCTGGATGTTGGGCATGTTGGCCGGAGAGTGCTTCTCGGGCTGCGAACTGCAACCTTGCAGGTACCTCCCATGTCCCCGGCCCAACGAAAGCCCCCAGACCCAAATTGAGAGGGGCTGCTTGGGGGCCCCCTGGGGGCCCTTCAGGCCAGCTAGGTCTTTGGGTCCTGGCTCCTTCGGTTTGGGAGCTGTTGCTGCAGTTGGGCATGTTGACCGGAGAGTGCTTCTCGGGCTGCGAACTGCAAACTTGCAGGTACCTCCCAGGTCCCCGGCCCAACGAAAGCCCCCAGAACCAAATGGAGAGGGGCTGCTTGGGGGCCCCCTGGTGGCCCTTCAGGCCAGCTAGGTCTTTGGGTCCTGGCTCCTTCGGTTTGGGAGCTGTTTCTGCAGTTGGGCATGTTGACCGGAGAGTGCTTCTCGGGCCGCGAACTGCAACCTTGCAGGTACCTCCCAGGTCCCCGGCCCAACGAAAGCCCCCAGACCCAAATGGAGACGGGCTGCTTGGGGGCCCCCTGGGGGCCCTTCAGGCCAGCTAGGTCTTTGGGTCCTGGCTCCTTCGCTTTGGGAGCTGTTGCTGCAGTTGGGCATGTTGGCCGGAGAGTGCTTCTCGGGCCGCGAACTGCAACCTTGCAGGCACCTCCCAGGTTCCCGGCCCAACGAAAGCCCCCAGACCCAAATGGAGAGGGGCTGCTTGGGGGCCCCCTGGGGCCCCTTCAGGCCAGCTAGGTCTTTGGGTCCTGGCTCCTTCGGTTTGGGAGCTGTAGCTGGACGTTGGGCATGTTGGCCGGAGAGTGCTTCTCGGGCCGTGAACTGCAACCTTGCAGGTAGCTCCCAGGTTCCCGGCCCAAGGAAAGCCCCCAGAACCACATGGAGAGGGGCTGCTTGGGGGCCCCTTGGGGCCCCTTCAGGCCAGCTAAGTCTTTGGGTCCTGGCTCCTTCGGTTTGGGAGCTGTTGCTGCAGTTGGGCATGTTGGCCGGAGAGTGCTTCTCGGGCTGCGAACTTCAACGTTTCAGGTACCTCCCAGATCCCCGGCCCAACGAAAGCCCCCAGACCCAAATTGAGAGGGGCTGCTTGGGGGCCCCCTGGGGGCCCTTCAGGCCAGCTAGGTCTTTGGGTCCTGGCTCCTTCGGTTTGGGAGCTGTTGCTGCAGTTGGGCATGTTGGCCGGAGAGTGCTTCTCGGGCCGCGAACTGCAACCTTGCAGGTTCCTCCCAGGTTCCCGGCCCAACGAAAGCCCCCAGACCCAAATTGAGAGGGGCTGCTTGGGGGCCCCCTGGGGCCCCTTCAGGCCAGCTAGGTCTTTGGGTCCTGACTCCTTCGGTTTGGGAGCTGTTGCTGGACGTTGGGCATGTTGACCGGAGAGTGCTTCTCGGGCTGCGAACTGCAACCTTGCAGGTACCTCCCATGTCCCCGGCCCAACGAAAGCCCCCAGACCAAAATTGAGAGGGGCTGCTTGGGGGCCCCCTGGGGGCCCTTCAGGCCAGCTAGGTCTTTGGTCCTGGCTCCTTCGGTTTGGGAGCTGTTGCTGGACGTTGGGCATGTTGGCCGGAGAGTGCTTCTCGGGCTGCGAACTGCAACCTTGCAGGTACCTCCCAGGTTCCCGGCCCAACGAAAGCCCCCAGACCCAAATGGAGAGGGGCTGTTTGGGGGCCCCCTGGGGCCCCTTCAGGCCAGCTAGGTCTTTGGTCCTGGCTCCTTCTGTTTGGGAGCTGTTGCTGCAGTTGGGCATGTTGGCCGGAGAGTGCTTCTCGGGCTGCGAACTGCAACCTTGCAGGTAGCTCCCAGGTTCCCGGCCCAACGAAAGCCCCCAGACCCAAATGGAGAGGGGCTGTTTGGGGGCCCCTGGGGCCCCTTCAGGCCAGCTAGGTCTTTGGGTCCTGGCTCCTTCGGTTTGGGAGCTGTTGCTGGACGTTGGGCATGTTGGCCGGAGAGTGCTTCTCGGGCCGTGAACTGCAACCTTGCAGGTACCTCCCCGGTTCCCGGCCCAACAAAAGCCCGCAGACCCAAATGGAGAGGGGCTGTTTGGGGGCCCCCTGGGGACTCTTCAGGCCAGCCTGGTCTTTGGGTCCTGGCTCCTTCGGTTTGGGAGCTGTTACTGGACGTTGGGCATGATGGCCGGAGAGTGCTTCTCGGGCCGCGCACTGTAACCTTGCAGGCACCTCCCAGGTTCCCGGCCCAACGAAAGCCCCCAGACCAAAATTGAGAGGGGCTGCTTGCGGGCCCCCTGGGGACCCTTCAGGCCAGCTATTTCTTTGGGTCCTGGCTCCTTCGGTTTGGGAGCTGTTGCTGCAGTTGGGCATGTTGGCCGGAGAGTGCTTCTCGGGCCGCGAACTGCAACCTTGCAGGTAGCTCCCAGGCTCCATGCCCAACGAAAGCCCCCAGACCCAAATTGAGAGGGGCTGCTTGGGGGCCCCCTGGGGCCCCTTCAGGCCAGCTAGGTCTTTGGGTCCTGGCTCCTTCGGTTTGGGAGCTGTTGCTGGACGTTGGGCATGTTGGCCGGAGAGTGCTTCTCGGGCTGCGAACTGCAACCTTGCAGGTACCTCCCATGTCCCCGGCGCAACGAAAGCCCCCAGACCCAAATGGAGAGGGGCTGCTTGGGGGCCCCCTGGGGGCCCTTCAGGCCAGCTAGGTCTTTGGGTCCTGGCTCCTTCGGTTTGGGAGCTGTTGCTGGACGTTGGGCATGTTGACCGGAGAGTGCTTCTCGGGCTGCGAACTGCAACCTTGCAGGTACCTCCCAGGTCCCCGGCCCAACGAAAGCCCCCAGACCCAAATGGAGAGGGGCTGCTTGGGGGCCCCCTGGGGCCGCTTCAGGCCAGCTAGGTCTTTGGGTCCTGGCTCCTTCGGTTTGGGAGCTGTTGCTGCAGTTGGGCATGTTGGCCGGAGAGTGCTTCTCGGGCCGCGAACTGCAACCTTGCAGGTAGCTCCCAGGTTCCCGGGCCAATGAAAGCCCCCAGACCCAAATTGAGAGGGGCTGTTTGGGGGCCCCCTGGGGACTCTTCAGGCCAGCTAGGTCTTTGGGTCCTGGCTCCTTCGGTTTGGGAGCTGTTACTGGACGTTGGGCATGATGGCCGGAGAGTGCTTCTCGGGCCGCGAACTGCAACCTTGCAGGCACCTCCCAGGTCCCCGGCCCAACGAAAGCCCCCAGACCAAAATTGAGAGGGGCTGCTTGCGGGCCCCCTGGGGACCCTTCAGGCCAGCTATTTCTTTGGGTCCTGGCTCCTTCGGTTTGGGAGCTGTTGCTGCAGTTGGGCATGTTGGCCGGAGAGTGCTTCTCGGGCCGCGAACTGCAACCTTGCAGGTTCCTCCCAGGTTCCATGCCCAACGAAAGCCCCCAGAACCAAATGGAGAGGGGCTGCTTGGGGGTCCCTTGTGGCCCCTTCAGGCCAGCTAGGTCTTTGGGTCCTGGCTCCTTCGGTTTGGGAGCTGTTGCTGCAGTTGGGCATGTTGGCCGGAGAGTGCTTCTCGGGCCGCGAACTGCAACCTTGCAGGATTCTCCCAGGTTCCCAACCCAAGGAAAGCCCCCAGACCCAAATGGAGAGGGGCTGTTTGGGGGCCCCCTGGGGGCCCCTTCAGGCCAGCTAGGTCTTTGGGTCCTGGCTCCTTCGGTTTGGGAGCTGTTTCTGCAGTTGGGCATGTTGACCGGAGAGTGCTTCTCGGGCTGCGAACTGCAACCTTGCAGGTACCTCCCAGGTTACATGCCCAACGAAAGCCCCCAGACCCAAATGGAGAGGGGCTGCTTGGGGGCCCCCTGGGGGCCCTTCAGGCCAGCTAGGTCTTTGGGTCCTAGCTCCTTCGGTTTGGGAGCTGTTGCTGGACGTTGGGCATGTTGACCGGAGAGTGCTTCTCGGGCTGCGAACTGCAACCTTGCAGGTACCTCCCATGTCCCTGGCCCAACGAAAGCCCCCAGACCAAAATTGAGAGGGGCTGCTTGGTGGCCCCCTGGGGGCCCTTCAGGCCAGCTAGGTCTTTGGGTCCTGGCTCCTTCGGTTTGGGAGCTGTTGCTGGACGTTGGGCATGATGGCCGGAGAGTGCTTCTCGGGCCGCGAACTGCAAACTTGCAGGCACCTCCCAGGTTCCCGGCCCAACGAAAGCCCCCAGACCAAAATTGAGAGGGGCTGCTTGCGGGTACCCTGGGGACCCTCCAGGCCAGCTATTTCTTTGGGTCCTGGCTCCTTCGGTTTGGGAGCTGTTGCTGCAGTTGGGCATGTTGGCCGGAGAGTGCTTCTCGGGCTGCGAACTGCAACCTTGCAGGTACCTCCCAGGTTCCATGCCCAACGAAAGCCCCCAGACCCAAATGGAGAGGGGCTGCTTGGGGGCCCCCAGGGGGCCCTTCAGGCCAGCTAGGTCTTTGGGTCCTAGCTCCTTCGGTTTGGGAGCTGTTGCTGGACGTTGGGCATGTTGGCCGGAGAGTGCTTACCGGGCTGCGAACTGCAACCTTGCAAGTACCTCCCATGTCCCTGGCCCAACGAAAGCCCCCAGACCCAAATTGAGAAAGGCTGCTTGGGGGCCCCCTGGGGGCCCTTCAGGCCAGCTAGGTCTTTGGGTCCTGGCTCCTTCGGTTTGGGAGCTGTTGCTGGACGTTGGGCATGATGGCCGGAGACTGCTTCTCGGGCCGCGAACTGCAACCTTGCAGGCACCTCCCAGGTTCCCGGCCCAACGAAAGCCCCCAGACCCAAATTGAGAGGGGCTGCTTGCGGGCCCCCTGGGGACACTCCAGGCCAGCTAGGTCTTTGGGTCCTGACTCCTTCGGTTTGGTAGCTGTTGCTGCAGTTGGGCATGTTGGCCGGAGAGTGCTTCTCGGTACGTGAACTGCAACCTTGCAGGTTCCTCCCAGGTTCCATGCCCAACGAAAGCCCCCAGACCCAAATGGAGAGGGGCTGCTTGGGGGTCCCTTGTGGCCCCTTCAGGCCAGCTAGTTCTTTGGGTCCTGGCTCCTTCGGTTTGGGAGCTGTTGCTGCAGTTGGGCATGTTGGCCGGAGAGTGCTTCTCGGGCCGCGAACTGCAACCTTGCAGGATTCTCCCAGGTTCCCGGCCCAACGAAAGCCCCCAGACCCAAATGGAGAGGGGCTGTTTGGGGGCCCCCTGGGGGCCCCTTCAGGCCAGCTAGGTCTTTGGGTCCTGGCTCCTTCGGTTTGGGAGCTGTTGCTGGACGTTGGGCATGTTGGCCGGAGAGTGCTTCTCGGGCTGCGAACTGCAACCTTGCAGGTACCTCCCAGGTCCCCGGCCCAACGAAAGCCCCCAGACCCAAATGGAGAGGGGCTGCTTGGGGGCCCCATGGGGGCCCTTCAGGCCAGCTAGGTCTTTGGGTCCTGGCTCCTTCGGTTTGGGAGCTGTTGCTGGACGTTGGGCATGTTGGCCGGAGAGTGCTTCTCGGGCTGCGAACTGCAACCTTGCAGGTACCTCCCATGTCCCCGGCGCAACGAAAGCCCCCAGACCCAAATGGAGAGGGGCTGCTTGGGGGCCCCCTGGGGGCCCTTCAGGCCAGCTAGGTCTTTGGGTCCTGGCTCCTTCGGTTTGGGAGCTGTTGCTGGACGTTGGGCATGTTGACCGGAGAGTGCTTCTCGGGCTGCGAACTGCAACCTTGCAGGTACCTCCCAGGTCCCCGGCCCAACGAAAGCCCCCAGACCCAAATGGAGAGGGGCTGCTTGGGGGCCCCCTGGGGCCGCTTCAGGCCAGCTAGGTCTTTGGGTCCTGGCTCCTTCGGTTTGGGAGCTGTTGCTGCAGTTGGGCATGTTGGCCGGAGAGTGCTTCTCGGGCCGCGAACTGCAACCTTGCAGGTAGCTCCCAGGTTCCCGGGCCAATGAAAGCCCCCAGACCCAAATTGAGAGGGGCTGTTTGGGGGCCCCCTGGGGACTCTTCAGGCCAGCTAGGTCTTTGGGTCCTGGCTCCTTCGGTTTGGGAGCTGTTACTGGACGTTGGGCATGATGGCCGGAGAGTGCTTCTCGGGCTGCGAACTGCAACCTTGCAGGCACCTCCCAGGTCCCCGGCCCAACGAAAGCCCCCAGACCAAAATTGAGAGGGGCTGCTTGCGGGCCCCCTGGGGACCCTTCAGGCCAGCTATTTCTTTGGGTCCTGGCTCCTTCGGTTTGGGAGCTGTTGCTGCAGTTGGGCATGTTGGCCGGAGAGTGCTTCTCGGGCCGCGAACTGCAACCTTGCAGGTTCCTCCCAGGTTCCATGCCCAACGAAAGCCCCCAGAACCAAATGGAGAGGGGCTGCTTGGGGGTCCCTTGTGGCCCCTTCAGGCCAGCTAGGTCTTTGGGTCCTGGCTCCTTCGGTTTGGGAGCTGTTGCTGCAGTTGGGCATGTTGGCCGGAGAGTGCTTCTCGGGCCGCGAACTGCAACCTTGCAGGATTCTCCCAGGTTCCCAACCCAAGGAAAGCCCCCAGACCCAAATGGAGAGGGGCTGTTTGGGGGCCCCCTGGGGGCCCCTTCAGGCCAGCTAGGTCTTTGGGTCCTGGCTCCTTCGGTTTGGGAGCTGTTTCTGCAGTTGGGCATGTTGACCGGAGAGTGCTTCTCGGGCTGCGAACTGCAACCTTGCAGGTACCTCCCAGGTTACATGCCCAACGAAAGCCCCCAGACCCAAATGGAGAGGGGCTGCTTGGGGGCCCCCTGGGGGCCCTTCAGGCCAGCTAGGTCTTTGGGTCCTAGCTCCTTCGGTTTGGGAGCTGTTGCTGGACGTTGGGCATGTTGACCGGAGAGTGCTTCTCGGGCTGCGAACTGCAACCTTGCAGGTACCTCCCATGTCCCTGGCCCAACGAAAGCCCCCAGACCAAAATTGAGAGGGGCTGCTTGGTGGCCCCCTGGGGGCCCTTCAGGCCAGCTAGGTCTTTGGGTCCTGGCTCCTTCGGTTTGGGAGCTGTTGCTGGACGTTGGGCATGATGGCCGGAGAGTGCTTCTCGGGCCGCGAACTGCAAACTTGCAGGCACCTCCCAGGTTCCCGGCCCAACGAAAGCCCCCAGACCAAAATTGAGAGGGGCTGCTTGCGGGTACCCTGGGGACCCTCCAGGCCAGCTATTTCTTTGGGTCCTGGCTCCTTCGGTTTGGGAGCTGTTGCTGCAGTTGGGCATGTTGGCCGGAGAGTGCTTCTCGGGCTGCGAACTGCAACCTTGCAGGTACCTCCCAGGTTCCATGCCCAACGAAAGCCCCCAGACCCAAATGGAGAGGGGCTGCTTGGGGGCCCCCAGGGGGCCCTTCAGGCCAGCTAGGTCTTTGGGTCCTAGCTCCTTCGGTTTGGGAGCTGTTGCTGGACGTTGGGCATGTTGGCCGGAGAGTGCTTACCGGGCTGCGAACTGCAACCTTGCAAGTACCTCCCATGTCCCTGGCCCAACGAAAGCCCCCAGACCCAAATTGAGAAAGGCTGCTTGGGGGCCCCCTGGGGGCCCTTCAGGCCAGCTAGGTCTTTGGGTCCTGGCTCCTTCGGTTTGGGAGCTGTTGCTGGACGTTGGGCATGATGGCCGGAGACTGCTTCTCGGGCCGCGAACTGCAACCTTGCAGGCACCTCCCAGGTTCCCGGCCCAACGAAAGCCCCCAGACCCAAATTGAGAGGGGCTGCTTGCGGGCCCCCTGGGGACACTCCAGGCCAGCTAGGTCTTTGGGTCCTGACTCCTTCGGTTTGGTAGCTGTTGCTGCAGTTGGGCATGTTGGCCGGAGAGTGCTTCTCGGTACGTGAACTGCAACCTTGCAGGTTCCTCCCAGGTTCCATGCCCAACGAAAGCCCCCAGACCCAAATGGAGAGGGGCTGCTTGGGGGTCCCTTGTGGCCCCTTCAGGCCAGCTAGTTCTTTGGGTCCTGGCTCCTTCGGTTTGGGAGCTGTTGCTGCAGTTGGGCATGTTGGCCGGAGAGTGCTTCTCGGGCCGCGAACTGCAACCTTGCAGGATTCTCCCAGGTTCCCGGCCCAACGAAAGCCCCCAGACCCAAATGGAGAGGGGCTGTTTGGGGGCCCCCTGGGGGCCCCTTCAGGCCAGCTAGGTCTTTGGGTCCTGGCTCCTTCGGTTTGGGAGCTGTTGCTGGACGTTGGGTAAGTTGGCCAGAGAGTGTTTCTCGGTACGTGAACTGCAACCTTGCAGGTAGCTCCCAGGTTCCCGGCCCAAGGAAAGCCCCCAGACCCAAATTGAGAGGGGCTGCTTGGGGGCCCCTTGGGGCCCCTTCAGGCCAGCTAGGTCTTTGGGTCCTGGCTCCTTCGGTTTGGGAGCTGTTGCTGCAGTTGTGCATGTTGACCGGAGAGTGCTTCTCGGGCCGCGAACTGCAACCTTGCAGGTACCTCCCAGGTTCCATGCCCAACGAAAGCCCCCAGACCCAAATGGAGAGGGGCTGCTTGGGGGCCCCCTGGGGGCCCTTCAGGCCAGCTAGGTCTTTGGGTCCTAGCTCCTTCGGTTTGGGAGCTGTTGCTGGACGTTGGGCATGTTGACCGGAGAGTGCTTCTCGGGCTGCGAACTGCAACCTTGCAGGTACCTCCCATGTCCCTGGCCCAACGAAAGCCACCAGACCCAAATTGAGAGGGGCTGCTTGGGGGCCCCCTGGGGGCCCTTCAGGCCAGCTAGGTCTTTGGGTCCTGGCTCCTTCGGTTTGGGAGCTGTTGCTGGACGTTGGGCATGATGGCCGGAGAGTGCTTCTCGGGCCGCGAACTGCAACCTTGCAGGCACCTCCCAGGTTCCCGGCCCAACGAAAGCCCCCAGACCAAAATTGAGAGGGGCTGCTTGCGGGTCCCTGGGGACCCTCCAGGCCAGCTATTTCTTTGGGTCCTGGCTCCTTCGGTTTGGGAGCTGTTGCTGCAGTTGGGCATGTTGGCCGGAGAGTGCTTCTCGGGCTGCGAACTGCAACCTTGCAGGTACCTCCCAGGTTCCATGCCCAACGAAAGCCCCCAGACCCAAATTGAGAGGGGCTGCTTGGGTGCCCCCTGGGGCCCCTTCAGGCCAGCTAGGTCTTTGGGTCCTGGCTCCTTCGGTTTGGGAGCTGTTGCTGGACGTTTGGCATGTTGACCGGAGAGTGCTTCTCGGGCCGCGAACTGCAACCTTGCAGGTACCTCCCAGGTTCCCGGCCCAACGAAAGCCCCCAGACACAAATGGAGAGGGGCTGCTTGGGGGCCCCCTGGGGGCCCTTCAGGCCAGCTAGGTCTTTGGGTCCTGGCTCCTTCGCTTTGGGAGCTGTTGCTGGACGTTGGGCATGTTGGCCGGAGAGTGCTTCTCGGGCTGCGAACTGCAACCTTGCAGGTTCCTCCCAGGTTCCATGCCCAACGAAAGCCCCCAGACCCAAATGGAGAGGGGCTGCTTGGGGGCCCCCAGGGGGCCCTTCAGGCCAGCTAGGTCTTTGGGTCCTAGCTCCTTCGGTTTGGGAGCTGTTGCTGGACGTTGGGCATGTTGGCCGGAGAGTGCTTCTCGGGCTGCGAACTGCAACCTTGCAGGTACCTCCCATGTCCCTGGCCCAACGAAAGCCCCCAGACCCAAATTGAGAGGGGCTGCTTGGGGGCCCCCTGGGGGCCCTTCAGGCCAGCTAGGTCTTTGGGTCCTGGCTCCTTCGGTTTGGGAGCTGTTGCTGGACGTTGGGCATGATGGCCGGAGACTGCTTCTCGGGCCGCGAACTGCAACCTTGCAGGCACCTCCCAGGTTCCCGGCCCAACGAAAGCCCCCAGACCCAAATGGAGAGGGGCTGCTTGCGGGCCCCCTTGGGACACTCCAGGCCAGCTAGGTCTTTGGGTCCTGACTCCTTCGGTTTGGTAGCTGTTGCTGCAGTTGGGCATGTTGGCCGGAGAGTGCTTCTCGGTACGTGAACTGCAACCTTGCAGGTTCCTCCCAGGATCCATGCCCAACGAAAGCCCCCAGACCCACATGGAGAGGGGCTGCTTGGGGGTCCCTTGTGGCCCCTTCAGGCCAGCTAGGTCTTTGGGTCCTGGCTCCTTCGGTTTGGGAGCTGTTGCTGCAGTTGGGCATGTTGGCCGGAGAGTGCTTCTCGGGCCGCGAACTGCAACCTTGCAGGTACCTCCCAGGTTCCCGGCCCAACAAAAGACCTCAGACCCAAATGGAGAGGGGCTGTTTGGGGGCCCCCTTGGGGCCGCTTCAGGCCAGCTAGGTCTTTGGGTCCTGGCTCCTTCGGTTTGGGAGCTGTTGCTGGACGTTGGGTAAGTTGGCCAGAGAGTGTTTCTCGGTACGTGAACTGCAACCTTGCAGGTACCTCCCAGGTTCCCGGCCCAAGGAAAGCCCCCAGACCCAAATTGAGAGGGGCTGCTT